>NC_061107.1:5673307-5696198 GCF_015104395.2 Macrobrachium nipponense
CTAACTGGAATGATGACTGATTGGTGATGACAATGACAAACATAGCAAAAACACAGTTAGAAGAGTCATGACTTTGAACTAATGCTGCTGTGCATATGTGAATTACATGATGTAGTAATTATTTTGTAACTATACCTCTGTGATGAACAGATAATTATAATGATGATGGTTGCAGGTTCACAATGATAGAGCATGTGGGTATATGGTCTTTAATGGATATTAAAAGCTTTCGAACCTTGTACTAGGTCATCTTCAGATGAATGAAGATGGACCTAGTGCAAGGTTCGAAAGCTTTTAATATCCATTAAAGACCATATACCCACACTCTATATCATTGTGAACCTGCAACCATTGTCATCATTTTCGACACGGAAAATTGTGCCCAATATAATAATAATAATAATAATATAATAATAATAATAATAATAATAATAATAATAATAATAATAATAATAATAATAATAGCTATAGCTCCTTCCTTAGCCTCCTTTTCTCCTCCTACTTCTTGGCCACACTCAAAGGCTGGTTAAAACTGTAAGTGGAAGAGAGAGCAGTTATACGTAGTCGGCTGAGGTCAGGGATGACCTCCAGGAATTCCATCGAAGGACGCAAGTTGAGGATTCCTCGTCCAGGAATGATTATAATTCTGATACTTTTAATTCTTTATCTATTCATCACCCTGCCATCATCTTGGTTTTCAGTGACTCCAGGAAATAATTATTGTTCTCAGGCTTTTCTTTACACCTTCAGAACTTAGAAATTCAAAGCTCTACTTTCAACTTCAATGCATAGAAAGGTCAGTGTGCTAGGGTACTATATACATAGCCCACCTTTGGCCAAAACAATGTTTACGATGTCGTGCAGTCTTACCCATAAACTTAAGGTAAATATTTACCTGGGCCACTTTAACATAAAAGTGCTACCTAATATTGTGAGAAATACAGAGTAGTTTACCAGGGTGTGTAAGTTATATCTCAATTCGGGAAAGGTTTTCATAGAACGTTTGAGAGAATAATTATAATTATATCTAATGTTGGGAGTGATTTTATTGTTATTCAGCACAATTTTGCGAAAGTAAAATAGTCAAGGGTATCAAACTATAATTAGGATATGATGGATAGAGAGGGGGATATATATATATATAGATATATATATATATATATATATATATATATATATGTGTGTGTGTGTGTGTGTGTGTGTGTGTGTGTGTGTCCCTTTGAGCCAGCAGTAGAGATGGTTTATTAATAAAATGTAAAAATGTACTTCACCTTCAGCCAGTGAGCCAACTACATAAGACCAGCTCCTCTAAGAGTGTCTCTCTGGTATACAGCAATCTTGCTTATCCTTTAGATAACTAAATCTGTATTTCACTCTGTATTGTATTCTCTCTGTCTTCTTTACTAAGGATCATCATCCTAGAACTCTCAATTCCTATACTTTTTGTCTATGCATAACTTTATAGTACACCTTCCTTATATTTTACTTCCATCACTTAATGGACTCCAGCTTGATTCCACGTCCACATCTCAAAGTTAATCAATCTATCTGGTTTCCGCCTCCAATTTACTGCTGCCAATTTACTTTTACAAATTGGACTGTGCAGTCAGAGGGTTGCCAATATACTTTTACAAATTGGATTGTGCAGTCAGAGGGTTGCCAATATACTTTTACAAATTGGATTGTGCAGTCAGAGGGTTGCCAATTTACTTTTACAAATTGGACTGTGCAGTCAGAGGGTTGCCAATTTACTTTTACAAATTGGACTGCAAGCAGTCAGAGGGTTGCCAGTTTCTACTTTTACAATTTTGGATTGTGCAGTCAGAGAGTTGCCAATAAACTTACAATTTGGATTGTGCAGTCAGAGGGTTGCCAATAAACTTTTACAAATTGGATTGTGCAGTCAGAGGGTTGCCAATATACTTTTACAGATTGGATCATGCAGTCAGAAGGGTTGCCAATATACTTTTACAATTTGGATTGTGCAGTCAGAGGGTTGCCAATATACTTTTACAATTTTGGATTGTGTAGTCAGAGGGTTTACCAATTATACTTTTGCAAAATTAGATTGTGCAGTCAGAGGGTTGCCAATATACTTTTACAATTTGAATGTGTAGGCTGAGGGTTGCCAATATACTTTTACATATTGGATTTTGCAGTCAAAAGGTTGCCAATATACTTTTACAAATTGGATTGTTGCCAGTCAGAGGGTTTGCCAATAATACTTTTACAATTTGGATTGTGCAGTTAGAGGGTTGCCAATATACTTTTCAAAAATTTGGATTGGTGCAGTCAGAGGGTTACCAATATACTTTTTGCAAAATTAGATTGTGCAGTCAGAGGGTTGCCAATATACTTTTACAATTTGGATTGTGCAGTCAGAGGGTTGCCAATATACTTTTACAGATTGGATCATGCAGTCAGAGGGTTGCCAATATACTTTTACAATTTGGATTGTGCAGTCAGAGGGTTGCCAATATACTTTTACAATTTGGATTGTGCAGTCAGAGGGTTGCCAATATACTTTTAAAATTTGGATTGTGCAGTCAGAGGGTTACCAATATACTTTTACAAATTGGATTGTGCTGTCAGAGGGTTGCCAATACACTTTTACAAATTGGATTGTGTATTCAGAGGGTTGCCAATACACTTTTACAGATTGGATTGTGCAGTCAGAAGGTTGCCATAATACTTTTACAGATTGGATTGTTCAGTCAGAGGGTTTGCCATAATACTTTTACAAATTGGATTGTGCAGTGTGCGGGTTGCCAATATACTTTTACAAATTGATTGTGCAGTCAGAGGGTTGCCAATATACTTTTACAAATTGGATTGTGCAGTCAGAGGGTTGCAATATACTTTTACAAATTGGATTGTGCAGTCAGAGGGTTGCCAATATACTTTTACAAATTAGATTGTGCAGTCTGAGTGTTGCCAATAAACTTTTAAAAATGTGATTGTGCGGTCAGAGGGTTGCCAATACACTTTTATTATTTGTATTGTGCAGTCAGAGGGTTGCCAATACACTTTTACAAATTGGATTGTGCAGTCAGAGGGTTGCCAATACACTTTTACAAATTGGATTGTGCAGTCAGAGGGTTGCCAATATACTTTTACAAATTGGATTGTGCAGTCAGAGGGTTGCCAATAATTTTTTAAAATGTGATGATGTGCGGTCAGAGGGTTGCCAATACACTTTTACAATTTGGATTGTGCAGTCAGAGGGTTGCCAATACACTTTTACAAATTGGATTGTGCAGTCAGAGGGTTGCCAATACACTTTTACAAATTGGATTGTGCAGTCAGAGGGTTGCCAATATACTTTTACAAATTGGATTGTGCAGTCAGAGGGTTGCCAATACACTTTTACAAATTGAATTGTGCAGTCAGAGGGTTGCCAATATACTTTTACAAATTGGATTGTGCAGTCAAAAATTTTAGGAGTGCATACACTTTTAACAAAATGTGATTGTGCAGTCAGAGGGTGACGAATAATAAAATTTTGTGATTGTGCAGTCAGAGGGTTGCCATACACTTTTGAATTATGTATTGTGCCAGTTTTCAGAGGGTGCCAATACACTTTTGCAAATGATTGTTTTACAAAGTCAAGAGGTTGCCGATACACTTTTAGAAATTGGATTGTGAGTCAGAGGGTTGCCAATAACTTTTACAAATTGGATTGTGCAGTCAGAGGGTTGCCAATACACTTTTACAAATTGGATTGTGCAGTCAGAGGATTGCCAATATACTTTTACAAATTGGATTGTGCAGTCAGAGGATTGCCATCAGAAATTGGATGCAGTCAGAATTGCAATACACTTTTACTTGGATTGTGCGTCAGAGGGTTGCCAATACACTCTGATTCCGTCAGAAAGGATGACATTCCGATACACTTTATTTGGATTGATTGGGTTGCAGTCAGAGGGGTTGCCAATACACTTTTACAATGATGGGTTGCATTTTCAAATTAGATTGACATTTTACTATGAAATTGGATTGTGCATCAGAGGATTGACAAATATACTTTTAAAGGGAATGATCGGTTGCAGTCCGCGGAATTCCGATACTTTTAGAAATTGGATGCAGTCAGAAGGTTGCCAATACACTTTTAAACCAATTGGATTGTCAGTCAGAGGATTGACAATATACTTTTACCAATTGGATTGTGCAGTCAGAGGGTTGCCAATACACTTTTACAAATTCGATTGTGCAGTCAGAGGGTTGCCAATATACTTTTACCAATTGGATTGTGCAGTCAGAGGATTGACAATATACTTTTACAAATTGGATTGTGCAGTCAGAGGATTGCCAATACACTTTTACAAATTGGATTGTGCTGTCATTGTTGCCAGTATACTTTCACAGATATATATATACATTGTATATAGTGCATGTATGTATATATATTACATATATATATATATATTAAATTAATAATATATATATATATATCATATATATATATATATATTTTAAGCCAGCCCATAAAAACGGCAAAATATTGAAAGTTGAGTACTATATTTCAGAGACTGCTGTCTCTCTCATCTAATTGAAGATAGAGACAGAAGTCTCTGAAATATAGTACTTTCTTTCTATATTTTGGTGTTTTTATGGGCTCATTTTATTAGATAGACATACACATACATACATACATACATACATACATACATACTACATACATACACACATACATACATACATACAAACATATATATATATATATATATATATATATATATATATATATATATATATATATATATATATATATATACCATATATATATTCACTGCAGCATTAAGAAAAATTGCACTTTATACATAACTTCCCACCCACAATATTCCACTGAGGGGTAAGAGATGTGTATTTCTGGTGATAGAAGTTTACTCTCGACGTGGTTCGGAAGTCACGTACAGCCGTTGGTCCCGCTGCTGAATAACCACTGGTTCCATGCAACGTAAAAACACCATACAAACAAACAATACTTTACTGAAAAAACAAGAAAGTTGCCTTCTTCCCATAGTCCTGGGGAGAAGCTTAGACCAAGGGCAAATACTTTTCGCCCTCTTTACAAAAACAGTAGGGTTGATACTTATGACTGTGTGACGAAATACATTAATTTCTCCCATCAAAATTCGCTTTCTTAAGCGGTAATAAATTTTGATAAATCGTGTTGACTACAAATGCGTGAATTATGATGACATTTTCGGGTGAGCCGAGGAAGGAGGGTTTTCCAATATGCAACTCATTCTAAATTTCTTGGGATTTTTTTTTTATAGAAAACGAGTAAAATATGCCCCAAATTGTCTTTGGCGCAATCGAGTTTTCTGTCTGGGTGGAGGGGTGGGGGACCCTCAGCTACGGCCCATGAAAGTCAGCCAAGGTCTGATAGTGGTGGCCTATGTTGTTGGTACATATAGCACTGCCATAAATACGATTATGGCAGACTTTAACCTTAAATAAAAACAAAATCTACCGAGGTTAGAGGGTTGCAGTTTGATGATGGAGGATGGATGATCAACATAGCAATTTGCAGCCCTCTAGCCTCAGTAGATTTTAAGATCTGAGGGCGGACGGAACGGCAATGTCGGCGCAATAGTTTTCTTTTACAGAAAACTAAAAACTATGGCTGCACGACTCCAATGCTTTTATGAAGTATGTAAGAACCAAATGAATATTTTATGAACATAAACGACAGTCATTCTTCCATTTGCGCCGCCAGTCTACACAAACGAATCAGTCAATCAGCGTTCTCCCTAACTCCTGCCTAAGCACAAGTGACTGTGAACGGAAGAGGACGTAGAAGATGATATTTTGGTTCTAACCTTAATTGGCTTCCAATTCCGTATCTCACGGCAGGACGAACATCGACGTGGTGAATGAAGATGCCGTGTCTTCCTTCCACCGACGTTGGTGCTCTGTTAGGGCGCCCCCGAGGACTTCCACCTCCTGACGAAGTCACGCTTCGGGTTTTCCCGCACTGGAAGCCAGGTTTCCAGAGTTGGAGGAGATCTTGCAACGCGCGATTTGCTTCGTTCAGTAACTGACGTGGCCGTTAATTCAACAGCGACCTTCCCGGTTATCTTATCTTTCGATGTATTCCTCCGCTGACAAATTGCGCGTCATCGAGTTATTCTTTAATGCACGTATACATAGAACTTGTTTCTCCGACATATATTCTGTTGTGAATTTTTATCACATCACCGTGATTCATATAGTACTGCATTAAACGACAAATATCCTCCAGTATCCAATTCGACAGAAGGGGAATGATTTAGCTGATGATCATTTCGTCCTCTCGTGGATACGAACCATCGCATAGAGGGAAGTCAGGACTTCAAGTGACGTCTTTATCAACCAGGCCAGCAAGTGGGTCTATCCTTCACGATAAGGTTTTTGCAAAAAAAAAAAAAAAAAAAAAAAAAAAAAAAAAAAGGGAAAAAAAAAGGTGGGGGACAATTCTTCTTCCCAGTTCTGCAGAATCGTTTCAAAAATTGGAAATGTATATCATCGCTCACAGAAACGTACTGAAAATGGAAGCAAAGAAATTAGGTCCAGCCAGAAAAAAAAAAATTTAAATAGTCTTTCTATGCTATGGACACCTAAGAACTAAATCTTAACTTTTGAAAATGATATCACACATTTGTATTTTGTGGAGGTAGAAGACTTTAGCGAAATGAAATCGCTCTGAATGTCAGTATATAGTCTCGGCACTTAAAGAACTGTCAACTCAGAATAACATGATAAGCTGCTTGAAAGATAAAGTGAGAACAATTCATTGCTCTCTCTCTCTCTCTCTCTCTCTCTCTCTCTCTCTCTCTCAATAACCACCTGAAGCGATTGTGGAAACGCTTATACGTCTCTCTGGTCGTGAAATAACATCACAGGGAAAGACAACGCTTCAGAAGAAAAATGATCTGGAAATGACGAGGACTTCTCCCCACAATTGGACTGTGGGGGGTGGGGGAGTTGTTGAAGTTCGAACATTCCGTAATCATCCTGCCGATGTGCTTGGAAGGCAATTCACTGATGTGTTCTGCATTCCCCCAAAGATCTCATACTCTTTCTTAAAATTTTTGAGGTGACTTGAGTTATACAGTATTATGCTAGATTCTAGCCACTAAACATACACACACACACACACACACACATACACACACACACACACACATATATATATATAATATATATATATATATATATATATATATATATATATAATATATATATATATATCTATATATATATTATATATATTATATATATAAATATATATATATACGAGTCATATACAATATATATAATTTATAGGCTGTACATATATATATATGCATATATAAATGGAGAGTTCCCCTAAAATGGAGAGTTCCCCTAAAAGGTAGTTTCCCAAAAATGGACAGTTCCCCAAAGAGGGTGAGTTCTCCTAAAAGCGAGAATTCCCCTAAAAGGCAGAGTTCCCTTAAAAGGAGAGTTCCCCTAAAAAAAGAGAGTTCCCCTAAAGGGAGAGGAGGCCTGATATGGACAGGTGGACTCGGTCCCAACCACGCTAAAGAGATTGCGTGGTGGTATTTATATTATTTTTTCATCAAAATCCCAAAATCCAGGAACAGTCTATATTTATCATGACTTTCGCTTTGCAGCTGCATAACTTTGCAATACGTAGACATTTTCATTAGCAAATGTGTAAATCACGAAAGTACCGTCTTCCCCATTGCAAATTTATATTATGTTATGCACATTTTCCTTTGCAATTGTATGTTGAAGGGACTGTATATATTTATAGTCGAGTGAAGCGCTTATCTTTACAACATAGTGTATGCATTTTGCAAATGCATTTTTCAGAGTACTTATATAATATATATATATATATAGATTAACATATGATTATATATGATACATATAGGATATATATATATATATATATATATATATATATATATATATATAGATTATTGTGAGTGTAGTAGGTATGTATGTATGGTGTATAATATGTAGATGTGTTTTATAGTGTATATATATGTATATATAGTATATATGTGTGTGTGTGTATATATATATATATATAATATCAATACACACACACACACACATATATAATATATATATATATATATATATATATATATATATATATATGTATACTGAATCACGAAAGTTAGGAACGTGATAAATAAATCCATAAATAATGATACATGCCATGAAGGAAAAATAAACGACGGAGTAACTGCGAGACCTTTCGACGTTTCCACGTCCTTTACTAAGCAGAAACTGACATACATGAGACAAAAGACAAAACAAGAAGATAAAATGTGGGACAATCCATACATGGAATTTTATATATTATGTTGTTGCTTTCTCTGGGACCATTTTTTATTAACATTCCTTTTAGTGTGTTATTATAGGAGAAAACAAGGTAAACCATATCTTTCTTTATAACAAGTCGACCTTCTGCTTTAATGATCACGTCATCCCTAAGTAAATTTGAAAAATATTGTGATCTTCCTCAAAATCATGTTGACATGATTAAAGGTATTGTTTACGGAGCTGCCAACGTTAAGCATGAAAGTAACTTCCCTGCTCGCTATAAGAAAAGTTTGACAGATCTTAAAAAGGACAATACTATCCACATTACAAAAGCTGATAAATCAAATAGTATAGTAATTTTAGATAAAGCTGACTACATATCACGTATGCAAGCCTTACTGGATGATTCAAAATGGCTGTAGTGGATGCTGCTAACAATACAGTGCAGAAGAAGAGTTCGAGGTAAGAGGACAAAACAAACTGCTTTGTGGACCCCCACACTAACGTCCGCTGTTGTAGACAAAACGAAACTCTTCAGAAAATGGATGAAAATTTTGAACTTGGAAGATCACAATAACTATAAAGAAGCCTCGAGAGAAAAAAAAAAAGAGAAACATGGGAAAGAATAGGAGAAGATCTCTAAGGTACCAAAAAAAACTCATATATAGCACTGCCAAAAACTATAGAACAGGGAAAGGGAACAACACCCACTCATGTAATCAAAGACCCCATGGATGGGACAATTTTAACCAAACCCCGAGAAATTGAATTACGGTGGAAACATCACTTTGAAACACTACCAAACAATGAAAACAATGACCTTGAAGATCATGGTAGAATTTGATGTGGTTGGGGATGCAGAACCTGACATAACAAAACACTGGAAGGCAAAAAATGCCCTCAAGAGGATGAGAAATGGTAAGGCCCCCCGGCCTCCCGGGAGTGGATACAATACCTGCAGAGCTCCTTAAAAATACTGGGAGGCTGGAGTCATCTGGCTACTAGACCTAGTCGACATACTCTGGAATGGGCAAATACCACCTGAAGACTGGAGAAGAGATCTAATATGCCCAATCTATAAAAAAAAAAGGTGACAAGACAAATTGCAGCAATTATAGAGGAATATCCCTAATGTCACACGCTTTTTAAAACTATATGAAAGAATACTAAAACTAGATAGGGGAGGATATGCTGAACCACCAAAGCTTGGGGGGAATTTCACGGCAAAATGGTTTTCGACCAGGAAGAGGGACAACCAATATGATTTTCTCCCTCAAGATAGTATTTGAGAAGAGCTGGGAATGGGACAGGGACAGATATATTGCTTTTATAGATCTAGAAAAAGCTTTGATAGAGTACCAAGACCCTTATTATGGAATCCCCGAGCAACTTATGAGAGCAATTTATAACACCTATCAAAACATCAGATCCAGAGTAAAAACAAATCAAGAGAATGAAGACTGGTTTGAAATTAAATGAGGAGTAAAGACAGGGCAGCGTCCTTTCTCCACGTCTTTTTATATTGTTCCTAGATAAAATGTATGAGGGAACGAGGTGAGGATGAAACTGCAGATATGACCATCAACCTTATGTATGCAGATGACCATGCAATGATAGCCCCCAGCGCAGAATCTCCAAGAAAACGTCAACATCAACATCAAGAACTAGAAGCCAACTTCAAGCAGCTGAAATGAAAGCCCTATGACTCATAAAAGGTGTAACAAGACTGGATAGGCTACGAAATGAAGACACTAGAAGAGAAATGGAAGTGATGGGGATACTAGATTTTGTGGAGAGATGACAGCTCAGATCGTTTGGATACACCTAAAGAATGGAGGAGGAGGAGGAGGAGGAGGAACGATATCCTATAATAAGGTTTTTGGAATGGACACCGTAAGGAAGGGGACCGGTAGGAAGACCAAACATAGAGAGAGGAATAGAAAAGAGAGGCTGCAGTTAGCGGGAGGTTGGTGAGGTGAGGCTCTATGATGATCGCCAAGAATGGAAACAGTTCCTGAAGCAGAACAATTGACAGGCCTGGAGCCCTACCTGGCGTCTGGTGAGCAAAGACAGGAATATATAATATATTATATCATAATATATATATATATAATATATATATATATATATATATAGATATATTATATATAATATATATAAATATATATATATATATATATTCTATTGTCGTGAATATGAATTTTAAATTTCGAAGTATATAAAACTCCTACAAATATACCCATCAAGAGCAACATACAATATCCTTTTGCAAATTTGTATGTTAGAGAATATGTATACTGATCTCTCTGCTGCTGAAGATGTATATATTCTAAAGAACTCATTTACGAATAATATAACGGTGAAAGTCGATAAGGTAGGAGTTATTCCTACTGGCATTAGGAAATGTTCACCATAATACAAAGAAATTTTCTTGATATTTCTTTTCAGCTACAAAGAATTGTTACTTGAGGAAAAGTGTAAAGGTCGGAAACTCTTCTTGTTAACCACTCTGCGTTACGTTAGGAAAGTGAGGCATTATTGTATTCCCAGGTTTGCCTAACTCTCTCTCTCTCTCTCTCTCTCTCTCTCTCTCTCTCTCTCTCTCCTGATATTCAAAATAAGAATTGTTGGAGCTGATTAACACCAATTCATTAACATAATAAGAACTCAGCAATTCTTTCTCTATATATATTTTCCATAAACACTAACACTTTTACTTAACTGCATAGCTTGTAGTATATTATTTTAGTAAGTAAACAAATGTGGCTACTTATATATAAGATGAAATAAGAATTTATACATTAGAACTCGATAAATTTACCAATTTATTGATAAAAAAATTTCTGTTCGATGGAGATATACCGTGCTGGCCATAGATTATATCTATAGTTCTGACATATTGTTAGGAAACAATAAGAGTCTGTCTAGAAAATAGCTAGGGAAAACTTAGTTAGGTAAACCACTGGTAGAATATATATAGTGAAAGTAGAGTGACGGAGGATCTACCAGAAGTAAAGATAGAAAAAGGAGTAGTGTGTACAGTATAAGTCTGCACGGGTAGCAGTTTCGTAAAACCAGACCAAACATTGGCACCGGTTGGTCAAAACAGTAAGATGCTAACCTCACCAGAAAAGTTGATCTATGACCCTTTCAGTGGGTGGTTACCGTCGAAGGACGAAACCAATCAGATGAATCTAGAGGTGGCACCGGAAGTAATGAAAGCCATTCATGTAGAAGTAGGAGGTGTCCTAAAGGACATTCGGGGAGGAGTCAGAAAAAGTAGTTAGGTCGAAACTTCATTTGAAGTGCCAGAGAGTTTTAGTTAAGAAGAAGGCCTTATACGGGAAGGCTGTATCCCTTCTCCCTCTGTTCCAGTGTAGTGTAGTGTATTGTGAACTTATACTTTATTGTAATAATAAGCAAATTAATTCAGTGGTGTTTAACTTGCCTGGAACCCGTGAAACGTATCCGCGCTATGTAAGAAAGACCTCCTGAGAGACATAGCCAACTAAATAAATATAGTGCCTGTTCCTACGAAAAAAAGAAACACAACCGTAAGAAGTGATAAATGAAGGTTAGCCCATATAACAGATAACCTTTCAAATATTACCCGTAACAAGAAGTGAAATCAAGAAGAAGAAGAATAAGAACTCGTAAATACGCCACGCAACATAATGAAGAGAAATAAAAACAAGGACTAATCACAAAAGTAAGTAGGCACGACAAAAAGTAGGCACAACATAAGTGGTGAACAGCGGTAGTGGGATTCCGAGTGCATAACACCAAAATACGTACACACACACACACACAGTGGAAAAATTAAACAGAGTGGAAGTTATAAAATTGCCAATAAAAGAGCGCTAAGTCTTAAGCGTCAGAAACATACAAGAAAACCAGGCACGAACTTTACAATTAAAAAGAAGAAATTCCGAGTTCAATAACTCGAAGAACGAAGAAAAAAGAAAAAGAGCAACGAACAAGAGTGAAACTCAGTACAACGTAGACTCAACAACACTTCAATTCTGCTGAGAGGGCGAACGAAACGCAGCGACGAAACACAGTGAAATCATAAGAAGAGTACGGAACAAGGACAGCTGCATTCCTAAGCCATAAACTCGACAAGGGAATACGTAAAAACGCATTAAGGCGGATAAAAGAAGATTGAATACAACGCAGCGAGGACTGACGACGGATTTCTTCAATCAACCTGTGAGCGCTAAACTATCATAAATCCTGAGATAGCGCACATTTCTCCATACATCGCTACGATTTTTCCCCATGGACAAGGCAGCGCACTGGACTCCAACCGTGGTGTGAACGACGGCAGCGTACGGCCAACGCTACAACAAGTGAAACAGAGGCAGAGACGGACGGCGACGCAGAAGTGATCGGCAACAAGCGACAAGAAGAAAAGTTTAAAGTATCCTGATAGATTAACGTCTGAAAATAAATATAGAAAAATCACCCACTGCGATAATATAAAAATGTCTTTATAGAATAATTCATAATAAGTAGTTTTGAGATAAAATTTTTCTTTGCCGTAAAGTTGCAAGATAAAATAAATTTTTTTTTTGCTTCATTGATTGTGATAAATCTAGAACAATAAAGATATTGTCATTTAATTCACAAAATGCAGTGGTGTGAATAAGGAATAACGGCATACACTAATGTTAATGTTTTTCCAGATTGAAGGAAGGAAACACTAGGAATTAAGTTAGCTAGGAAGGTAGAAATCGCAATAAGGAAGACAGACTCAGTATGAAGATAATGTAAGTACAACAATGCATCTATTTTTTAAATTGTATCTAACCTAATGCTGTTGATATGAATAATGAAAATGTTAACGAAATTATTACTAGGTTACAAGAAAGCAGAACTCCCGATCTGAGTCATTATAGCCTACGTCCAACTCCTGACAGACGCTCGAGACTAAATACTCGACGATCACATAGCGAAAGTCCAACCAGAATACCGAGTCCGACAGTAGCAAATAGACCCACTACTAGTGTGACTGTTACTAATCATAATAACATTCCTAACCCATTGCAAGTACAAACTAGGAACTCTAGAATGGCACAGGCCGCCGTAATAACACAAGCTACACGCTTTTGCGGTAGGGTAGAAAAGGGGCATCCTGACAAAATTAAGTTAGAAGCATATACAGTATCTCAGTGGATAACAGAGACTGAAAGTCGAATTTCAGCTAGTGGAATTAAAGATGAACGCAAGAAAATAGATGAAGCGTTACTCTATGTTAGTTCCGAAAAGGGCGATGCACATCGCACTCTCACGTCCCCTAAGTTTCAGGAGATTCCGACCTTCGCTGAATTTAAGAAGGTGTGTCTAGAGTTATGGGAGCCCATTTATCAACGTGATAAATGGTACAATATCTCCCGATTCCTTCATCAGAAATATGATGGGGAAAGTATAGCAAATTTACATACGGACGTCGAAAATTCCATCCGTAACTTAACCACAGATTTGAAACGAGCCGGCGTAGTTATTGGCGATCCTGATTCATTTAGTCGTGACAAAAAGGATCTAGTTAGTCTACAAGAGATTTTGAATTATATAGTTCATGGTATAGTATATGACGCTATCGGGGAAGAAGAAAAACGAGTCTTTAAGAAACAGGATCCTGATCCGAAACGGGATAGTCTAGCAGCTTTAAGATTTATGGAAGAGGAAATCGTGTTAAAAAGGGACTAAAATCTGGGCAACGGGAATTTTACAAGGTTTTGTAAATAATGGA
Organism: Macrobrachium nipponense; assembly: GCF_015104395.2. Lineage (NCBI taxonomy): Eukaryota > Metazoa > Arthropoda > Malacostraca > Decapoda > Palaemonidae > Macrobrachium > Macrobrachium nipponense. Next base: position 5,687,364 of record NC_061107.1, read on the forward strand.
AACCCTAATAGAAATAGAAATAATTTCCAGGGAAGGGCAGATGGTGTCCCAGACCGATCTAGAAACATTAAGCATAGACAACAGGGAAACCCAGACCCTAAGAATAATCCAAGGTACGGGAATGGGAAATTTTTCCAAGCAAACAAGAATAGTAAAAATAGGCCTCAACAGTATAGAGGAAATCTAAACAATAATAACCCAACCTCATTCGGCCCAAATCACAGTCAGAGCTTCGGAGATAATAGAACACAGAATAACAAGCAGGAACCAAATTGCGCAAATTGTGGTATTCCAACCACACAACTCAGAATTGTAGGCGGACCAAGTATTGTTTTCATTGTAATAGGACAGGTCACCTAACACAAAATTGTTGGTTCAGAAATACCAATACTAACCATAATGCCCAAAGTAATACACCCCAAAATAATAATCAGACTCAGTGACAATTACAGCAGATGGTAATACATGAGAAGGCTTCCTTACCAGTAGAAAATGAGAATGAAATAGTTACGGTAGGTCAGGAAGATAATTTCAAGTTTCCTTTTGAAGTAAATAAGGAGATAGTATTTTCAGTAAAGGATAAAGAAATATGCCAAGAAGATTTACCTATCATCCAAACAAGAATTAATAATAAACCATGTTCAATCCTTTTAGATACAGGCAGTACAGTAAATATAATAGAAACAAACATTAACAAAACATTTAGGCTTTGCAGATATAGAAATACAAGGTCCTGGTAGAATTATAAAAGGAATAGCCGGGAAACAAATAAAGGCGCTAGGCAATGTCACACTGGACATAGAGATTTTAGACAAAACTTTTAAGGAAGTATTTGTAGTATTAGAAGAAAGGTTTTATCCTACGCAAGCGCTGTTTTCATATAATGCTATGCGGAGATGTAAAATAATGTTAGATTGTGGAGAAAATAAAATAAATTTACCCCGCAGAAATAGAGAAAATGTTTGTTTTCAGCTAGAAGAAGGAAAGTCTTGCATAAATCTGATCAATTTATCTGAGACGACATCTTCTAGAGAAGCGAACATCCAAGATACTAAGATAGATAATAATGCTAGCACAGATATTAGCGGAATAAGTGGCAGAAATAATACCTTGCAAGAAATGTCCTTAGCCAGGAAAGATTCTATGATAGATTGTGCACAAATAAATAACATTAACAATGCAAGCCTTGATACTCAGAATTCTGAACAGAGCTTTGACTCTGAACAAATCTACGCAGCTGAACAATTTATTGCCGCGGAACATATTAATGCATGCGAACAAATGGATGAAAATGAATCAGAAATTGATTGTACATATCTCATAATAGATGAAAATAAAGAAGAAAAATATATCAATGAAGTCCTGTTATTAGGAACAATAAATAAGGGTGAATTAAACTCAACAATACTACTGGATGAAAATTCGGATGAAACAGATGTCTGTTATTTCTCAGAGATACGAGATGACGAAGAAATATGTTTAATCAGTACTGCAGATGACCATACTGTCACATTTGTACTTAATAGAGAAGTAGTTTTGTACCCGCAATGTCTAACCAAGGTTTGTCTTAGGGCTAAAACAGACGAAGACTTGCATGAAAAGGACGTAATGCTAACTAATGAAAACTTACCTGACTTTGTTAGGATGGACAATTCTTTAGTTCACGTGAAAGGTAATAACTGTGAGACATACGTCCAGAATTTTTCAGACAAAAGACTAATACTAAGACCTGGTATAGAATTTTGTACAGGAATTGTAGTGAATAATCCTTTAATAACACTAAGTGAAAAAGCATTCTTCTCTAGCACAGAACCGAGTTCAATTCTAAATACAGAAGTAAATAATACAGACTTTCCTCAGAATAGAGTTAAAACTATTACAAATATTGGAAAAGTATAGAGATGTCATTGCCTTAGAAGGAGATAAGTTAGGCAGAACAGATACTTTGCAAACATAAGATTTTAATGCAAGATGGAACTAAACCATTTTATATCCCTAACTATAAATTACCCATCAGTCAACGACCGATCGTAGATCAGTTAATTGAAGAAATGAAACAAGATGGTGTAATAGTACCTTCTAAATCACCATATAACTCACCTCTCTTATTAGTTCCAAAGAAAGATGGCACTTGGAGAATGGTAATAGATTATCGGAAATTAAATTCACACACCATTCCAGATAGGATGCCAATGCCAGTTATAAATGATATGTTAGCTCAATTAGGTGGAGCAAAGATATTTTACGTCATTAGACTTGCTTAGTGGATATTGGCAAGTACCTTTAGACGAAGAATCCAAGCCCTTGACAGCTTTTAGTACTCATAAGGAACATTTACAGTTTGAAGTCATGCCCTTTGGTCTTACATCGGCCCCACTAACATTTACTCGATTAATGCTCCAAATCTTAGGAGACATAGAGGATGTTTCAGTATACCTAGATGATGTAGTCATTTCTAGTAAGGACTTGGATAGTCACTTTAGACATTAGAAACAGTGTTAGAAAGACTAAAGAGCGCAGGATTAAAGATAAAGATTAAGAAATGTCAATTCATGAGGAAATCCTTAGAATATTTAGGACATGTCATCAGTGAAAATGGACTGCGTATGCAGGAAGGGAAAATAAAGTCAATTGTAGCATATCCAGCCCCAAGTAACTTGAAAGCCTTAAGAAGATTCTTAGGTATGGTTGGCTACTACCGCCCTTTTATTAAGGGATTTGCCACTATAGCTAAACCATTAACAGATTTAACAAAGAAGGATGTAATTTATGAATGGAAGCCAGAACATGAAGAGCTTTCCAAACACTCAAGGAAATGATGACAAGAAATCCATTTTAGTGTATCCAGATTTCTCAAAGGAATTTTACTTAGCCTGCGATGCTTCTAGTACAGGTGTAGGTGCAGTTTTAATGCAACAAGGAAAACCAGAATAAGAGCAGTATATTATGCAAGTAGAGTTTTGAATGCTGCAGAAAGAAATTATAGCACTACCGAACGAGAGTGCTTAGCTCTTTATTGGGGATTACGTAAGTTTAGGCATATATTGCTAGGACATAAAGTCAATGTGCTTACCGATCACAAACCTATTTGTGATCTATTTAGAAAAGAAAGAGCATTCAAATAATATGAAGTTTAACAGATGGTTCATAAGTGTATTAGAATTTGCCCCACCCCAATTTAGGTATATCCCGGGAAGATATAACACTATTGCAGATGCTTTGTCAAGGTCGCAAGAAGAAAACGAGAAACAAATCACAACTAATACTTTCTGTTTTAGTTGTCAGATCATAGATCTAGACTTAGAAAGAGTTCAGATCGAACAGCAAAAAGATGCTAACATTAGAAAAATAGTGGGTAAATTAATGCAAAATGAGGATGATCAGTCTGCAATTTCAGTTAATTAATGGAATTCTATATAAAAACATCAGATGAACCGAATGCTTGTTCACGATTGTATGTACCTAACACACTAACCAAGGAAGTATTAGAATTAACACACTCTTACAAGTTGTCAGGACATCCTGGAATAAAGAAAACATGTAGAACAGTCACTAGAAACTATTTTTGGCCGAATTGCAATGAAGAAGCTAAAAGATTTGTTGAAAATTGTCATATCTGTAACGTACACAAGGGTAACGTTAATGTAAAAGCCCCTCTTGAGAAATATCCATCGGAATTAACTCCTTTTCAAGTAGTTTCAATGGATTTTGTAGGTCCATTTCCAAACACAACTAGAGGTAATCGTCAGATTCTAGTTTTCATAGATTACTTGACTAGATATGTTGAGATCATTCCAGGTCAGAAACAGAGAAGCAACTACTGTAGCAGAAGCTCTGAAATCTAGAATAATAACTAGACATTCATGTCCTCAAACATTATTATCTGATAATGCAGGAGAATTTACTAGTGACATTTTGAAGAAATTGTGTGAGTTTTATGAAATTAACAAGTGTCAGGTTACAGCTTATAAACCAAGCTCTAATGGAGCAGTAGAGAGAACAAATCGTAAGATAAAGGATGTACTGAAAACTTTAGTAACTCCACAGACTGAAGATTGGGACTTAATACTTGAAGACGTACAGTTCACTATTAATAACACTGTAAATGAATCTGTTGGGGAAACCCCACACTTTCTGTTATATGGTTATCAGAAAAGAATGCCAAATACTTTATTAGACGAAGCGTCCCCACCAAGACATACTTATAATTACGAAGACTACGTTACATGGAAAACAAGACGGACTTTCGAGACCGTAAAAGGCACAAGGGCTCGATTGAAGGAGTTACACCAAAAGTCTAGTAAGTATTACAATAAGCAATCAACAGTCCCAGAATTAAAAATAGGTCAACAAGTATATGTGCTTAATCACAAAGTTGAAGGACCTAATGTTAAAGTAAGTCCTAAATTTCAAGGTCCATATAGAGTAATAGAAAGGTTAAAGTTAAATAAATTTAAGCTAATGCATGAATCAACTTTAAGTGAAACTGTTGCACATTGGAACCATATTAAAATAGTACATTCCGACATTTGGGTCAGTCAGTAGAACATTTAAAAGATTTTAAAGATTTAAAGGAGTCAAAAGTAGTAAGGAAAACCAGTAACGTAAATGATTCCCATACTTCATCAGCATTAGTGACTCCGAGATACAATTTAAGAAAAAGATAGGACCAAGTGCAACAGGTCAATAACATTGTTGTATAAGGTTTACTGCCTAGAATATATTTGCAGGAAATGGATTACACTATGGCTCATGGTGAGCGATATCTACATCTCCCTCTTGCAAATCAAGGAGGGAGCATCCAAAAAGAACATGGTCATGTCAAGATGGTACACGACATAGCGGTTGTAATCATCATCATTACAACAGTACAAGAACAATAACAAGAACTAAGATTTGATTGTTAAACTAAGTTATTATTTGAAACAGAACCCTTTTTAACAGCAAACTTGATGTGATACTTGTTCGCTAAGGAGTGAACGATAAATACGAGGGTGTTGTTGTCTTCAATCTTCTTCATGGCAGACTCAGTGGTCAAAGGGTATTTGATAATGTTGAAGGAGTTAAGCTTGCTCTTTCTTGGTCTTGAGAAGCGGTGATACTTGGGGTTCTTGGGTAGTTGTATTGTGTTGGTGATTTGATTAATGGCAAGGGTGGTAAAAATAACTGTGAATAACTGTGAATATATCCCTTAAAGACCTGTTTTCAAGGCTCAAATTTTGTATGGTGAAATGGTAATGTTTTCACAGAATCAACTAAAAGCTAAAGTCACTTGTATGAATAATCAATCTCAGTTAATCTTTAGCACCCCCCCCCCCCCCCCCCAAAAACAAAAACAAGGAAAAAATCCTTTGTGACGTCTTGTGAAGTAGTTATTTTGTGTTATTTGTACTACAAGTATACCATTTTTGCTTCTTATACCTTAAATTTATCTAGACATATTAATATTATTGGTAATGTCAAGGTTTTCAAAGTATCCAAACTTGATTTAATGTCATTTGAATAACTTGAAGCAGCTAATCAATTTTTCCATATGCACAAGGCTGGCATTTCCCCTATCATGTCCATGTTAAATATTGTTTTGCTAGCACTCACCATAGTTGCTTTCATATGTATTGTCAGAGTGTTAGTTGTTAACAAACTCAACACCATTAAGTCCTTAATGGAATGGAAAATTTGCCTTCAAGTAACTAATATACTAGCATTATTGTATATATATATATATAACCATTTTTGATTTATTTCAACATTGTATTTTTTTATATAATCATTTTTGTAATTTTAGGCATTGAGGTCACTGCCGGTAGGTGGCCGAGTGTTGTTAGGAAACAATAAGAGTCTGTCTAGAAATAGCTAGGGAAAACTTAGTTAGGTAAACCACTGGTAGAATATATATAGTGAAAGTAGAGTGACGGAGGATCTACCAGAAGTAAAGATAGAAAAAGGAGTAGTGTGTACAGTATAAGTCTGCACGGGTAGCAGTTTCGTAAAACCAGACCAAACAGTAAGATGCTAACCTCACCAGAAAAGTTGATCTATGACCCTTTCAGTGGGTGGTTACCGTCGAAGGACGAAACCAATCAGATGAATCTAGAGGTGGCACCGGAAGTAATGAAAGCCATTCATGTAGAAGTAGGAGGTGTCCTAAAGGACATTCGGGGAGGAGTCAGAAAAAGTAGTTAGGTCGAAACTTCATTTGAAGTGCCAGAGAGTTTTAGTTAAGAAGAAGGCCTTATACGGGAAGGCTGTATCCCTTCTCCCTCTGTTCCAGTGTAGTGTAGTGTATTGTGAACTTATACTTTATTGTAATAATAAGCAAATTAATTCAGTGGTGTTTAACTTGCCTGGAACCCGTGAAACGTATCCGCGCTATGTAAGAAAGACCTCCTGAGAGACATAGCCAACTAAATAAATATAGTGCCTGTTCCTACGAAAAAAAGAAACACAACCGTAAGAAGTGATAAATGAAGGTTAGCCCATATAACAGATAACCTTTCAAATATTACCCGTAACAAGAAGTGAAATCAAGAAGAAGAAGAATAAGAACTCGTAAATACGCCACGCAACATAATGAAGAGAAATAAAAACAAGGACTAATCACAAAAGTAAGTAGGCACGACAAAAAGTAGGCACAACAATATCGTCCAAAACTTCATTTTAAAACCCGGAATAAATCTTTTAGACCCGAGACAAATCTTTTATTTTTACAGTATCAGCTATAAAAAAGATTTTTTTCATGATGAATAAATTAGAAGATAATATTTACTCAAACATAAACAAGAAATAAACATAAACATATGACGTCACATTTCTCAAGCGAGTGTCCACACTACTGTGCCATCAGCTGAGAGACGAAGTAGGTGCTCTCCACGTTATTTATTGTGTTATTTTACGGTGTCTAAGGGACGTCGCGCGTATATTGTCCCAAATACGTAAGTTCATTACATCGGCGTTTCTTCGGCTCTCCAAGATCATCGGTTTGACTAAGAATAACGTCGGTAAGTACCGTTAATGAAGTTTTTCTCGTAACGAAGAACTTGAAAACGGTTCGTCGTCGTGTTGAGGCAGAGGCGGGAAGGGAAGGAGGAAAAGTTGCCATGTCGTATTCTTAAAAATAAAATCTTATGATGCTAATTTTAACAAACTGAGAGGATTATTTTGTGGTTTATTATAAAAATATATTGAAGGACTTAATGTAAAAGCTATTTGATACGATCTTTGTGAGCTGAAGGTCAAAATTAATCGCAAAAAAGGAGAGTAAACGACATTGAGGAACACTTTTGTTATCATAATATTTCGATCTTTTTCATACATTATCGTATTATCGAACGACCGTCAGGATTTCGATAATATTATTATTATATTATTATTATCATCGCTGTTTAAGCCCCAAAATTTAATATGAACTAAACAGTATTACGTCATGCATTAAATAAAATTTAAAAGAAAGCGTGATTACATATAAATAAAGAAATGACACTAATGTGGTTGAACAGCCATTTCGTATGTTTCGACACAATTAAACAGTTCTGACGAAACACGAATTCACAGTGAAAAGAATCATTATTACGGCAAAATATTTTTTTATTTCCGTTGCAAAAGGGATTTTGTAATGTTATGTACGTTTCAGTGTTATATAGAGAAGGAATATTTAAATTAATCTAAATAAATAATAAATAAATTAGAATTTTGTCCATGTATTTTTAATTTTAATATTCAAACAGCTTGTCATTTCTTACATTAGGCATGAAAGTATCACTATATATAATGCATTTCCATGAATATCTAATGTATTCCATTTCATAAATGTGAAATTGCTTGTTTGAAAGTTTTATCAACTTATTTTCATTGCTATAGCAACGATAAAGTGACAAAAAAAATTGAAACAAGATTCTTGTATAGTATAAGAACAAGATGAGTTTTGAATACTAATGACTGCGAATGATTAAAATGATTGACTTTAGGATGACGGTTATTGCTTTACTGGATACCCTTATGTCTATGCCACTGTAGAATCCTACAGAATTATTAGAAGAGAAGGTATTCAAAAGTTTTGCAACCATTTTTAACAAGACTAGGGTTAGTATAACCTTGACTAGGTACCACAGCTTTCATGTTTCTTTTACTGTGTGTTATAGGCCTACTTTTGTAGTCATTCATCATCATCATCATCATTATTTCAGCCTTCAAAAGTCTTTTGTAGGACGTGGGCCTTCCCTAGGACCCCAGGTTCCTCCACAGATTTCTATCCACTGTCGTTGATGTTGGTCAAGTCAGTGGTCTTCAAACTGTGGGCTATGGCCCACCAGTGGGCCATTGGCTGTTTATCAGGTGGTCCATGGACAAAAAGAAAAATAAATTTAAATTTGAATATATAAAAATAAAAGTATACTTTCTTTTATCCGGACCTATAATAATTATAAATAAATAGTATGTGTAAAAATATGGAAATATATATATTTCCTTTTTCTTATTTAAACTAATCTAAATAAATAATAAATTAGAATTTTGTCCATGTATTTTTAATTTTAATATTCAAACAGCTTGTCATTTCTTACATTAGGCATGAAAGTATCACTATATATAATGCATTTCCATGAATAACTAATGTATTCCATTTCATAAATGTGAAATTGCTTGTTTGAAAGTTTTATCAACTTATTTTCATTGCTATAGCAACGATAAAGTGACAAAAAAAATTGAAACAAGATTCTTGTATAGTATAAGAACAAGATGAGTTTTGAATACTAATGACTGCGAATGATTAAAATGATTGACTTTAGGATGACGGTTATTGCTTTACTGGATACCCTTATATCTATGCCACTGTAGAAT
>NC_061107.1:5696698-5726078 GCF_015104395.2 Macrobrachium nipponense
CTAACTGGAATGATGACTGATTGGTGATGACAATGACAAACATAGCAAATTACAGTTAGAAGAAGAGTCATGACTTTGAATCAATGCGGCTGTGCATATGTGAATTACATGATGTAGTGATTATTTTGTAATTATACCTCTGTGATGGACAAATAATGATAATGATAATGGTTGCAGGTTCACAATGATATAGCATATGACTGATGATAAACCTAGTGCAAGGGTCGAAAGCTTTTAATATCCATTAAAGACCATATACCCACATTCTATATCACTGTGAACCTGCAACCATTGTCATCATTTTCGACACGGAAAATTGTGCCCAATATAATAATAATACTAATAATATAATAAAATATAATAATAATAATAATACTAATATAGAATAATAATAATAATAGAATGCCTGAAAATAATAATAATAGTAAAAATAATAAATAAAAATAAATAAAAATAATAATGTGGCGCCGTGGAGGAGTGGGTTAGGTCGTCAATAGACTTAAGTCAAGTTAAGCAACATTGGGGCTGGTGGTCAGATCATTGGATGGGTGACCGCTCTCCTCGGCATTGATTCCTTGGGAAGGGATCTTTACCATAATTTCCTCAGTCTACTCAGCTGCAAATGAGTACCTATCCCTGATGGGGTAGGGTCCAGCTATGGGTTAAATAGCAAAACTCGGAAATATGGAGATGCTACATCAGAAGCAACCCGACAGAGAGAGGATATAGAAGAAGATTGGTCAACATCTGGAATGAGAGGAATAACACCCCCCAAACAGAGCAGAGGCTGGCAGACCAAGTAAGGAACATAAAGAAAAAGAACTGGCTCTCCCCAACAGAAAGAGAAGAACTGGAAAGGGGAATGTCACACGACAACGAATTACACGAAGACGAACTGAGAGACGATGCCACAGAAGACGACCGGGAGGATGAGGTATCAACAACGACACACGAAGAAACACCAAAGAAGTAAAAGAGAGGACAGAATGGGTAGAAAAGATTAGACAATGGATGGAGCCAGATACAGAGAGAACAAAGATCCCCTCCATGAAAGCCTACAACACCAAGAAATTAAGGGAGAAAACAAGTGAGGTCAATGAAATAATGGACATAATACACACCACCAGTATCACAGAAACAAATAACTTGACATATGCAGGAGCAAGATGGTAGCAGAACTGATGGGGACTCGAACACCAACACCACCAGCACAACCAACCCAACAGAAACCAAAACAGCAACCTCCTTGGAAAAGGCGCCAGGAGAAACAAATCATGGTGATGAGATCTGACTTGAGTAAACTGAAAGAGATGGCAGAAAAAAGGCTAAGAAGCAAGAAAACAAGGAAGGAACTCAACGAGAAATACAAAGTACAAGAGAGGGGACTAAACAACACAATAGAAGATGTAAAACAGAGGCTTAAGGCCAAAGCACATAAGATCCAACGGTACATGAACAGGAATAAAGGATACCAACAGAACAAACTATTCGGAACTAACCAGAAAAGACTATACAGCCAACTAGAGGGGAAGACAACCACCCAGAAATTCCTGAAGCCGAACCAAGTAAGAGACTCTGGGAAAACATATGGAGCAATCCGGTATCACACAACAAACATGCAACATGGCTCCAGGAAGTTAAGGAAGAAGAAACAGGGAGAATAAAACAAAGATTCACAGAGATCACGACAGACACAGTCAGACACCAACTAAAGAAAATGCCAAACTGGAAAGCCCCAGGTCCCGATGAAGTCCATGGATACTGGCTCAAAAACTTCAAGGCCCTACACCCACGAATAGCAGAACAACTCCAGCATTGTATCTCAAATCACCAAGCACCCAAATGGATGACCACAGGAAGAACATCCTTAGTACAAAAAGACAAGAGTAAGGGAAATATAGCCAGTAACTACAGGCCTATCACCTGCCTACCAATAATGTGGAAGTTACTAACAGGTATCATCAGTGAAAGGCTATACAACTACCTAGAGGAGACAAACACCATCCCCCACCAACAGAAAGGCTGCAGAAGGAAGTGTAGGGGCACAAAAGACCAGCTCCTGATAGACAAAATGGTAATGAAGAACAGTAGGAGAAGGAAAACCAACCTAAGCATGGCATGGAGAGACTATAAGGAAGCCTTCGACATGATACCACACACATGGCTAATAGAATGCCTGAAAATATATGGGGCAGAGGAAAACACCATCAGCTTCCTCAAAAATACAATGCGCAACTGGAATACAATACTTACAAGCTCTGGAATAAGACTAGCAGAGGTTAATATCAGGAGAGGGATCTTCCAGGGCGACTCACTGTCCCCACTACTCTTCGTAGCAGCCATGATTCCCATGACAAAAGTACTACAGAAGATGGATGCCGGGTACCAACTCAAGAAAAGAGGCAACAGAATTAACCATCTGATGTTCATGGACGACATCAAGCTGTATGGTAAGAGCATCAAGGAAATAGATACCCTAATCCAGACTGTAAGGATTGTATCTGGGGACATCAGGATGGAGTTTGGAAGAGAAAAATGCGCCTTAGTCAACATACAAAAAGGCAAAGTAACGAGAACTGAAGGGATAAAGCTACCAGATGGGAGCAACATCAAACACATAGATGAGACAGGATACAAATACCTGGGAATAATGGAAGGAGGGGATATAAAACACCAAGAGATGAAGGACACGATCAGGAAAGAATATATGCAGAGACTCAAGGCGATACTCAAGTCAAAACTCAACGCCGGAAATATGATAAAAGCCATAAACACATGGGCAGTGCCAGTAATCAGATACAGCGCAGGAATAGTGGGAATGGACGAAGGCAGAACTCCGCAGCATAAATCAGAAAACCAGGAAACATATGACAATACACAAAGCACTACACCCAAGAGCAAATACGGACAGACTATACATAACACGAAAGGAAGGAGGGAGAAGGACTACTAAGTATAGAGGACTGCGTCAACATCGAAAACAGAGCACTGGGCATATCTGAAAACCAGTGAAGACGAGTGGCTAAAGAGTGCATGGGAAGAAGGACTAATAAAAGTGGACAAAGACCCAGAAATATACAGACAGGAGAAAGACAGACAAAACAGAGGACTGGCACAACAAACCAATGCACGGACAATACATGAGACAGACTAAAGAACTAGCCAGCGATGACAATTGGCAATGGCTACGGAGGGAGAGCTAAAGAAGGAAACTGAAGGAATGATAACAGCGGCACAAGATCAGGCCCTAAGAACCAGATATGTTCAAAGAATGATAGACGGAAATAACATCTCTCCCATATGTAGGAAGTGCAATACGAAAAATGAAACCATAAACCACATAGCAAGTGAATGCCCGGCACTTGCACAGAACCAGTACAAAAAGAGGCATGATTCAGTGGCAAAAGCCCTCCACTGGAGCCTGTGCAAGAAACATCAGCTACCTTGCAGTAATAAGTGGTACGAGCACCAACCTGAAGGAGTGATAGAAAATGATCAGGCAAAGATCCTCTGGGACTATGGTATCAGAACGGATAGGGTGAATACGTGCAAACGACCAGACGTGACGTTGATTGACAAAGTCAAGAAGAAAGTATCACTCATTGATGTCGCAATACCATGGGACACCAGAGTTGAAGAAAGAAAGAGGGATGAAAAAATGGATAAGTATCAAGATCTGAAAATAGGAAATAGAAGGATATGGGATATGCCAGTGGAAATTGTACCCATAATCATAGGAGCACTAGGCACGATCCCAAGATCCCTGAAAAGGAATCTAGAAAAACTAGAGGCTGAAGTAGCTCCAGGACTCATGCAGAAGAGTGTGATCCTAGAAACGGCACACATAGTAAGAAAAGTGATGGACTCCTAAGGAGCAGGATGCAACCCGGAACCCCACACTATATATACCACCCAGTCGAATTGGAGGACTCTGATAGAGCAAAAAAAAAAAAAAAAATAATAATAATAATAATAGCTATAGCTCCTTCCTTAGCCTCCTTTTCTCCTCCTACTTCTTGGCCACACTCAAAGGCTGGTTAAAAGTGTTAGTGGAAGAGAGAGCAGTTATACGTGCAGTCTTACCCATAAACTTAAGGTAAATATTTACCTGGGCCACTTTAACATAAAAGTGCTATCGAATATTGTGAGAAATACAGAATAGTTTACCAGGGTGTGTAAGGTACATCTCAATTCGGGAAAAGTTTTCATAGAACGTTTGAGAGAATAATTATAATTATATCTAATGATGGGAGTGATTTTATTGTTATTCTGTAGACTGGATGATTGAGATAATTTTCATATGACGGATACAATTCTTTGTAATTCAAAGCAATATAGTGTCGAATTTTACCCCCGAAAGTTAAAGAGTTAGAGAAAGACAGACAAGAAACCAAGTCTCTTGTGGATCATAGGCAAAGGATGAAGAATATGAGAAGTAAAATGGAGGAAATATAATATATATATATATATTAGATATATATATCTATATATATATATATATATATATATATATGTTACAGTGAATCTGTATAATCAGGGAATATATATATTCTCTAATTTTTTCAGGGAATGTGCATAATGTCTGATTCACTCAGAGGATATGTATATTCCCTGAAATTTTTAGTGAATATACATATTCCCTGATTATTCGGCCTTATTATTATACAGATTCCCTGAATCGTGTTTGGTATGAAAGAACAATGAAATAAATAGCTGAAACGATAAACAAAGACTTGTTTTCACAATGTAAACTTGTATGGTATGGTAGAATAATGGAATAAATCACTAAAAACAGTAATACACTCTGTAATATTTTATTTATCACATAAAACACTTGGATGTAACAAAATTTATTATGAACAGAAAATAAAACTTGTCTGTCACAAATACTCATTTAAAATAAAACTAGTAAAAAATAATAAGGATCGTTCTAATATTTAGAACGAAGCCTTGTTTTCAACAATGCAAACTTGCATGACATCGTGAGTTGCATTTAACTTTCAGCTTAAAACATTTACATCGATTTGTTTGACAACGTTTTGAACCAGCACAGTTGCATTTGGCGAAACCTTGACCACCTGACTTCGACTCTTGCTGCACAGCAGTTCGAAGCGAAACAATCCTATCGGTTGTCACATGGTCTTTTGAATACAGCTCATACGTACATAAATCAAACTGATTCCTGGTATATTTCCCACTCAGTATACCACTCTTCACTGCAATCGTGTAATTGTCATTTTCGTCAATATCCATAATTATTCCCATGATATTCCTTGGATCCCCACGACCCCTATCCACCATTGGTATCGGAATCGTTACATTGTTCCCGACGTTTCCACGGTCCATAATACGACGACTTCGTTTAACCATACGTTCAGCTTGTGAAAGCTGTGCTTCGCACGCACGTTTTCGCTGAGAGGTAATATTCTTTTGACGAACGGAGAGTGGTGATGTTGGTTCGACAGCAGGTGGTTCAGCAGTAACTGGTTCGACAGCAGATGGTTCGGCAGTAACTTGTTCGACAGCAGGTGGTTTGACAGCTGCAGAGAGAGAGAGAGAGAGAGAAACATTACACTCACTACAATCCACATAATAACATAAAGATACAGTGTATTGAGGGAAATTTGTTATCCGTTTGACCATAAGGATACCCTACTGACTAACCTCTAATCACAGTCGTGCACAATACTCCCAGTGCAGTGACTTGTTCGACAGCAGGTGGTTCAGCAGTAACTTGTTCGACAGCAGGTGGTGGTTCGACAGCCAGGTGGTTTCAGCAGTAACTGGTTCGACAGCAGGTGGTTCAGCAGTAACTGGTTCGACAGCAGGTGGTTTAGCAGTAACTGGTTCGACAGCAGGTGGTTCATCTGAAGTTGTTTCTTCCGTAATTACTGCCAGCAAATCGTCCTCACTTTGGAGACGGTGAATTACATCATGTGGAAGAGCTGAAGTTGTCAGTCCTACTTTTGCATCGGATCCAAACAATGCAGCAAATGGTGACCTTCTAATGCCAGAATGGTAGCTAGAGTTTTTTTTGAAACTGCACAAATTTTAAACCAACTGTCCAGTCTGTTGTATTATTATCACTCAACCAGGCTACCAACATATCTTTAATATCACAGTTTGCTCGTTCAACTGACCCCTGGCTCTGAGGATGTCTAGGTTTTCCATGAACCATTACGAGATCAGGCCAAAGCAGTTTAAGTTCTGTAATAACACAAGCAGTAAACTCCGATCCGTTGTCACTTTGTAGAATTTCCGGTGCACCAAGTAAAAGAAAAATATCCAACAGCTGATACCAAACACGATTCAGGGAATCTGTATAATAATAAGGCCGAATAATCAGGGAATATGTATATTCACTAAAAATTTCAGGGAATATACATATCCTCTGAGTGAATCAGACATTATGCACATTCCCTGAAAATATCAGAGAATATATATATTCCCTGATTATACAGATTCACTGTAACATATGTTTATATATATATATCCATATATATATATAGATATATATATATATATATATATATATATATATATATATATATATATATGCACACACACGCATACACACACACACACACATATTATATATATATATATATATATAATATATATATATATATATATATATATATATATATATATATATATATATATATATATATATAGATATATATATATATATATATATTATATATATTCACCGCAGTACTAAGAAATCCTGCTCTTTATACAAAACTTCCCTCCCACAATATTTCACTGAGGGGTAAGAGATGTGTATTTCTGGTGATAGAAGTTCACTCTTGACGTGGTTCGGAAGTCACGTAAAGCCGTTGGTCCCGTTGCTGAATAACCACTGGTTCCATGCAACGTAAAAACACCATACAAACAAACAATACTTTACTGAAAAAAAAAAGGAAGTGACCTTCTTCCCATGGTCCTGGGGAGAAGCTTAGACCAAGGGCAAATACTTTTCACCCTCTTTACACACACAGGAGGGTTGATACTTATGACTGTGTGACGAAATACATTAATTTCTCCCATCAAAATTCGCTTTCATTAAGCGGTAATGAATTTTGATAAATCGTGTTGACTACAAATGCGTGAAGAGGGTTGCAGTTTGGCGTGTTTGATGATGGAGGGTGGATGATCAACACACCAATTTGCAGCCTTCTAGCCTCAGTAGATTTTAAGATCTGAGGGCGGACGGAAGGCCAAAGTCGGCGCAATAGTTTTCTTTCACAGAAAACTAAAAACTATGGCTGCACGACTCCAATGCATTTATGAAGTATGTAAGAACCAAATGAATATTTTATGAACATAAACGACAGTCATTCTTCCATTTGCGCCGCCAGTCTACACAAACGAATCAGTCAATCAGCGTTCTCCCTAACTCCTGCCTTAGCATGACAAGTGACTGTGAACGAAAGAGATATTTCGGTCCTAACCTTAATTGGATTCCAATTTCGTATCTCACGGCAGGACGAACATCGACGTGGTGAATGAAGATGCCGTGTCTTCCTTCCACCGACGTTGGTGCTCTGTTAGGGCGCCCCCGAGGACTTCCACCTCCTGACGAAGTCACGCTTCGGGTTTTCCCGCACTGGAAGCCAGGTTTCCAGAGTTGGAGGAGATCTTGCAACGCGCGATTTGCTTCGTTCAGTAACTGAGGGGGGCGTTATTCAACAGCGACCTTCCTGGTTATCTTATCTTTCGATGTATTCCTCCGCAGACAAATTGCGCGTCATCGAGTTATTCTTTAATGCACGTATACATAGAACTTGTTTCTCCGACATATATTCTGTTGTGAATTTTTATCACATCACCGTGATTCATATAGTACTGCATTAAACTACAAATATCCTCCAGTATCCAATTCGACAGAAGGGGAATGATTTAGCTGATGATCATTTCGTCCTCTCGTGGATACGAACCAGCGCATAGAGGGAAGTCAGGACTTCAGTGACGTCTTTATCAACCAGGCCAGCAAGTGGGTCTATCCCTCACGATACGGTTTTTGCAATAAAAAAATGAAAAAAAAAGTTGGGGGCCACATTCTTCTTCCCACTTAGTTTCAAAAATTGGAAATGTATATCATCGCTCACAGAAACGTACTGAAAATGGAAGCAAAGAAATTAGGTCCAGCCAGAAACAAAAAAAATTAAAATAGTATTTCTGTGCTATGGAGACCCAAGAACTAAAAACTTAACTTTGAAAAAGACATCACACATTTGTATTTTGTGGAGGTAGAAATGACAAATGACAAATGACAACCACGTCTCGAAAAGTAATCACACTGGAAATTAAGAACACTTGAAACAAAAGCACAATTCGTTATTAAACCCCTTACAACAATATCACTTATACTTATGGTTATTAAGATACATCTACAACCAGTGGACTGCTTCCCTACCGGACACCAAAGTCCTTGGTTTAGTTGCTGAGTGGAGACTGATTCAAAATTACAATTAGGGGTCGAAGAAAGTTAGGATGGGCGGAGCAGGTAAGAACAAGGAGTGTGAAACAAGACATTACAATAATATGGAAGGTGTAATACCTCCCCCTAGAGGATCAAGCCCAGCGGAGTGGCTTGATCAAAGTTAAACACCTTACATCTCCTGAGAAGGTTGAGAACGGCGACCGTGACAAGGCATCAGCAAATACGTTGTCGCTGCCCTTGAGGTGCTTTATTTGAAGGTTGAAGTTTTGAAGATATAAAGCCCATCTTAGTAAGCGCTGATTATGGGCCTTGGTGCGCTCAAGAAAGGTGAGGGGGTTGTGGTCCGTATAGACATGGATGACGGGAGCTCCTTGTAGATAACATTCAAATTTTTGGAGAGCAAGAACCAAACTTAAGAGCTCCATCTCTATGGTACTGTAGGAAAGCTGATGAGGCTTGAAGCTACTGGAGGTGTAATCCTATTGGGTGGAGTACCCCATCAATTTCCTGCAACAGCACTCCTCCAGCACCCGTGTCGCAAGTGTCTACTTGCAAAGAGAAGGGTTTAGAAAAATTAGGACTGTGTAAGACTGGCTCACTACTCAAAAAATATTTTAAATGTTCAAATGCTGCCTGACATCTCTCATCCCATTCATACTTCTTTTTAGGGCTGGTAAGACTATGTAAAGGGGCAGCTACTGAAGCAAAATTACAGCAGAACTTCCTGTAATATGAAACCATACCTAGAAATCTTTTAAGGGATTTACTAGTCTTAGGTCCTGGATAGTCAAGAATGGCATTAACATTTGCAGTTTTAGGCCTGACATTACCTCCACCCACAATATGTCCCAAGTAAGTAACTGTAGCTTGACCAAAAACACATTTTTGTAAATTTATTGTTAACTGGGCTTCTCTTAATCTATCAAAGAGCATATTCAAACGTTTCATAAGCTCTTCCCAAGAATCTCCCATCACCAATATATCATCTAGATATGCAAATACTCCCTCTAGACCCTGAATGGTGTAGTTAATTATGCGTTGAAATGTGGATGGGGCATTTGTTAAACCAAAAGGCATTACTTCATACTGGAATAACCCAAAAGGAGTTATGAAAGCCGATATAAGCTTGGCTCTAGATGTTAACTTCACCTGATAATACCCCTTGAGGAGATCTATCTTAGCTACATACTTTGCTTGGCCCACAGAGTCTATAAGGTCATCTAGACGGGGTAAAGGGTAACTATCCTTAACAGTAGCAGAATTTACTCTCCTGTAGTCTGCACATGCTGCCATCCTCCTTTGGTACCAATAGACAGGGAGACACCCATGGTGACTTGCTTGGTTTAGCTAATCCAGCTCTCAGAAGATATTCCACTTCTTCTTTCATCACTAGTTTCTTGGCCGGGCTGATGCGATAAGGGTGTTGTCGTATGGGAGCAGTTCCTGGTAGAAGTTCGATGTCATGGGTGAGGATTGTACACTGACCTGGATTTTCCCCATTAACTTTTTCAGGTTTTCTCGTCCTTCCGACCTTAACATTAACATTTACAATTTTGTCTCCATAACCAGTTTCAGTATTCCTGGAATGATACCTTTTAAGCAGATTGGCATGGATAATTTGAGTACTTTTCCTTCTATCAGGGGTTTCAATCACATAGGTATGGTTATTGACATTTTTAACTACTTTATATGGACCAAAGAATTTGGAGGAAAATGGGGATCCAGGGATAGGAAAATATGCTAACACAAGATCTCCTGGGTTGAACTTCCTAATTTTAGTTTTTTTATCATAACTATTTTTCATTTTAATCTGAGCTTTGTTTAAGTTTTCACTGGCTATTTTACGGACTTTGGAAAGGGTTTCCTTAAAGTTACTCAAATATTGTTGAACAGTTACAGTCTGATTAGAGTCTGGGGGCTTTAACCATTCATCTTTAATTAATGCAAGGGGTCCTCTTAATAATCTCCCATATACCATTTCAAAAGGAGAAACACCAAGGGATTCCTGGGGGGACTCACGTATAGCAAACAACAAAAACTTTACTCCTTCATCCCAATCAAGATTGCTCTCTAAACAAAACTTTTTTAACATACTTTTAAATGTTTGGTGCCATCGTTCAAGGACTCCCTGAGATTCCGGATGATATGCAGATGATAAGCTATGTTTTATATTTAATTCCTTAAGGATTTCTGAAAAGAGTTTACTTGTAAAGTTAGAACCACGATCAGTTTGGATATCCTTGGGGATCCGGTAAGTAGTAAAGAAACTTGAAAGGTGTTTGGCAATATTTTTGGCAAATATATTCCTAAATGGAATGGCCTCTGGAAAACGAGTACTGGCGGACACCTAAGAGTTAATACATATTGGTTACCACCTTTCGTCTTGGGCAAGGGTCCAACACAGTCTATTACTAATTTCTCAAAGGGCTCATGTGGAACTAGTATAGGCTGTAAAGGGGCTTTAGGAATTACTTGGTTAGGTTTGCCAGCTATTTGGCATACATGACATGTCTTTATGAAATCTCCTACGTCTTTCCTCAAATTAGGCCAATAGAACTTATCAAGTATTCTATAGTAAGTTTTGTATTGTCCCAAATGACCACCTGGTCCATCATGTGCAATTTCCATTATATGAGTGCGTACTGAAGAAGGGACAACAATTTGGTATTTCTCACTCCAGGTATCGAGATTTGAATAGTTAGAAGGACGGTAAAAACGCATTAGGATACCATTATTACGATAAAAAGTAGGGGATTTATTCAAAGATTTTATATCAACAGCCTTATCATGCAAACAAGATAAAGATTGATCTGACCTCTGGGCAACTATAAGTTTATCTCTAGACATTACCTTAGCTAAAAAATCAATATCTACTTCAAAGTCATTTACCTTTTCTCCTGCTTGGAAGCGAGTGTCTATATGTGTTGGGGCTTGTTCAAGATCTACCTTTTCACCATCCATCAAAGGTTTTTCCAAAACTACCTTATCCTCCATGGGGGTATCAGTGACAATTAGATTTGGTACAATTAATTTCCCGGCTAAATCATTACCCAATAGCAATGAAACTCCTTTTTTACCGCAATTCTGTATCAATCACCCCTAATTCAACTTTCCCTTTTACAAGTGGACAATCAAGGTAGACACTGGCAAGGGGAATGGATGAGATTCCAGTAAGATCCCTTACAACCACCTTCTCACCAGTTAGATTATTCTCAACATTAGGTAAAGCCTTACTATGCAACAAAGTTAAAGCAGCTCCAGTGTCTCGTAATATAGTGACCCTAGACTTCTGTTCTTTCTCCCCCAAGGCTATTATACCTTCAGACTTAAAATCATCAAATACATCGGGTACATTTGCTTGCACATGCGAAACAGGTTTACTCTGGTTGGTTGAAAATTTTACAATGGGTTTCATAAAAACATTACGGTAGTTATCAGATCCTTTACATTTAGGGTCTTTACAATTACGAATAGTATGTCCTTCTTTCTTACAATAACTACATTTAGGATTATCAGAACCTTTGGGATTATCATCCGAAATCTGCTGGGATTTTCCTGAAACTGGTTTTACAAAAACCTCAGCTCTTTTATTAGGAATAGACTTATGTATTAAGGAATAAGTGTCAGCCAAGGAAGCAGCCTTTAGTAAATCTTTCTCCTGCCTATCTTCAATATAGAGCATTACATTAATGGGAAGTTTCCTTTTAAATTCTTCAAGAACCATTAAATTCATCAGTTCTTCAAAAGAAGTTACTTCAGCACACTTAAGCCATTTCTTGAAAGCTCTAAGCTTGTCAGAAGCGAATTCTAGGAAAGTTTGGATATTTGATTTACATAAGTTACGAAAAGCTTATCTATATCCTTCCTCTGTTATGGAAAATGCATCTAAGATTGCTTTCTTAACCTGTTTATAATCATTAGTATCATCCAGATGCCTAACAACCTTAGCAGCTTTACCTGACAATTTAGGTTTAAGGAGCCATACCCACTGTTCAGCAGGCCAATTAAGGTGATTAGCAGTTTCCTCAAATACCCGAAAATAATCCTCTGGATCATACTCTGTGAATAAGGGAACTAACTTTATATTTTTAGTCAGGTCAAAGGGAGATAACTCTTGTTCCGTTTGCCTAATCTGAAGATTGATTCCACCTTGACAGCTAAACTAGCTTCTAATTCTAATTTAGCTTTCTCCATTTCAAATTTTTCTTTTTCTTCCCTAGCTTGAAATTCTAACTTAACTTTTTCCATTTCAAATTTTTCTCTCTCTTCCTTAAGAGAAAATTCACTTCTCTTTTCAGCAGCTTGCAAAGCTAACTCTTCCTGTCTTAAAGCTAACTGAGCTTTTTCACGGTCGAACCGAGCTTTTTCACGCTCGACTGCAAGACGTTCAAACTCTAGCTTTTGTTCAATGGTAAGGGAAGGGGTTTTCTGGA
Source organism: Macrobrachium nipponense (assembly GCF_015104395.2). NCBI lineage: Eukaryota > Metazoa > Arthropoda > Malacostraca > Decapoda > Palaemonidae > Macrobrachium > Macrobrachium nipponense. Next base: position 5,709,578 of record NC_061107.1, read on the forward strand.
ACAAGATACTGCCTAGCTTCGTCACCCAAGGTTCCAATACGCATATAGTGATCTATTATCACTTTCCTAATGTCAAACTTACGCATACTAGAAACGTACCTCAATTGCATACCCTTACCTAGCATCGGTAAGGGTATGCAATTCAGAGGAAGGATCCGCCACAAACTTTTGAGTATCAAACTTCGCCATTGTGAAAATTAAAAAGAAACTTCAAGAATAATATAAATACCTGAATTAGAGGTTTACAATTTGGAGCTAACTTAGTTAAGCATTGACCACGCATAAAACTATAAATCATGCATAATTAGTAACAGATTAGAAAAATATTTATACACAACATTTTAGATACGGGAAAATGAGAATGAATAAGGACGCACTGGAAGTATTTTACTCCCGGTTCAAACCAAAATTAAGTCAAAAGGAAGTACCGTCGCTCAGCTAACAACCGTAACTTACTACACTTTGTTTTTTTTTATTAGAACGGTAACTTCACACACATATGTCGAGGCGTTAACAAGATTCATTACACTTTACAGAAAATGAATAACGCAAGAGACCGGTATCTAAGGACCCAGGGGAAGACTATAAGTACGTTAAAGTCTCAGTTATGAGAGGAGGGGGGGGGGGGGGGGGGGTAACCATAACAAGGTTACCGGCAGTCGTTTACTAAAACAGAAGTGGCCACCTTCTGTCACCGAAAAATTTACGCACAAAGGAAATAAATTCCTCAGCGGTCTAGCAAACACAAAAACAGTCACCTAACTAACTATAAATCAGGATGTTTGTATCACGCAAAGTTGAATAACGAATCACCAACTACATAAACAAACAACTGATTCTTAACGAGGTTGTCAATTATGACATACCCACGAAGTTTAGCAAAAATCTCCCCGAACAGGCCCCCATAATATTATTACAGTGTAAGAGAGAAGGGTAATTCACCATTTTAGCAGGTGGGTTCAATGGACCATAATAATACAAAATAAAGGTATTTGAATGAGAATACGATCAAACAAGATTTAAATATAATAATGCAAAAATTATTTACAAAACATTGCAATCAACTTAACATCAATATAAAAGGAACACAAATGCAATAAAGGACAGGAATGACACAATAGGACAGAATAAATGAGAAATGACAAATGACAACCACGTCTCGAAAAGTAATCACACTGGAAATTAAGAACACTTGAAACAAAAGCACAATTCGTTATTAAACCCCTTACAACAATATCACTTTTACTTAGGTTATAGATATTTACCAATCAGTGGACTGCTTCCCTGCCGGACACCAAAGTCCTTGGTTTAGTTGCTGAGTGGAGACTGATTCAAAATTACATTTAGGGGTCGAAAAAAGTTAGGATGGGCGAAGCAAGTAAGAAACAAGGAGTGTGAAACAAGCCAACAAGTTTCTGGGAGGGGACAAAGGAAAGTGGCATACAGGGGAAAACAGTCAGGCAAAATATATACAATAATTACAATAATATGGAAGGTGAATAATATATATATATATATATATATATATATATATATATATATGTGTGTGTGTGTGTGTGTGTGTGTGTGTGTGTGCGTGTGTGTGTGTGTGTGTGTGTATGTGTATAATATCAATACACACACAGACATATATATTCTACAGACATCTACAAGAAGTAAAAAGATTCTGTCTCATATGTAGAGAATACATTAATAATTGGAGATATTAATGGACATATTGGGCAAGACAGGACAGGCATAGGGAGCACATTGGGAGCATTTAGCATCGGAAACGAGATAGACAAGGAGAAAACATAATTGATTTTCGCATACAAAACCAGATGTCCATTATGGACTCTCTCTATAATCATAGAGACATCCACAAATGGACGTGATACCGATGGAACTCGGCTTAGGAGCTTATACTGAAAAATCAATGATTGATTTGGCAATAACAAATAACAAAAATATGGTCAGAGATGTCAAAAGCATCCCCTCTGTGTCGTTCGATTTAGATCACAGGCTTCTCTTTAATTAAATCAAAGACGATGAAACCCAAACCAATTAAAAGCCAAGTGAGAGAAAGATTTATTTTAGAGAATATGAGAGAAGAGGAGTGCTTAGTTAGATATCAGAACGAAATAAGTAGAGCTAAACAAATGCAACAGGAGAGCAATGACCCAAATGAAAAATGGAGACTCTTTAAAATGGCTGTAGTGGGTGCTGCTAAATGATGCAGTGCAGAAGAAAAGAGTTCGAGGTAGGAGGACAAAAACAAACTGCTTGGTGGACCCCCACGCTAAAGTCCGCTGTTGCAGACAAAACGAAACTTTTCAGAAAACTGATGAAAAACTTTGAACTTGAAAGATCACAATAACTATAAAGAAGCCTCGAGAGAAACAGAAAGAATAAAAGCTCAAACAAAAAGAGAAACATGGGAAAGAATAGGAGAAGATCTCCAAGGTACCAGAAAACTCATATATAGCACTGCCAAAAACTACAGAAAGGGAAGCCAACCACCCACTCATGTAATCCAAGACCCTATGGATGGGACGATTTTAACCAAACACCGAGAAATTGAATTACGGTGGAAACATCACTTTGAAACACTACTAAACAACGAAAACAATGACCTTGAAGATCATGGTAGAATTTGATGTGGTCGGGGATGCAGAACCTGACATAACAACACTGGAAGTAAAAAATGCCCTCAAGAGGATGAGAAATGGTTAAGGCCCCTGGAGTGGATACAATACCTGCAGAGCTCCTTAAAAATACGGGGAGGCTGGAGTCATCTGGCTACTAGACCTAGTCGACATACTCTGGAATGGGCAAATACCACCTGAAGACTGGAGGAAGAAGATTCTAATAGGCCCAATCTATAAAAAAAGTTAACAAGACAAATTGCAGCAATTATAGAGGAATATCCCTAATGTCACACGCTTTTAAACTATATGAAAGAATACTTGAAACTAGATAGAGAGGATATGCTGAACCAAAGCTGGGTTAATGGTAAAATGGTTTTCGACCAGGAAGAGGGACAACCAATATGATTTTCTCCCTCAAGATGGTATTTGAGAAGACCCTTACTATGGAATCCCTGAGAAACTTATAAGAGCAATTTATAACACCTATCAAAACATCAGATCCAGAGTAAAAACAAATCAAGAGAATGAAGACTGGTTTGAAATTAAATGAGGAGTAAGACAGGGCAGCGTCCTTTCTCCACGTCTTTTTATATTGTTCCTAGATAAATGTATGAGGGCACGAGGTGAGGATGTACCTGCAGATATGACCAGTTCAAACTTATTTGTATGCAGATGACCATGCACTGATAGCCCCCAGCGCAGAATCTCCAAGAAAACGTCAACAACTGGAACGCGATCTTAACAGATAATGGAATGCAGATCAACAAGAATAAGACAGAGATCATGCACCTCTCACGAACACCAAGTAACGTAAATGCAGAATTAGAAGGTCAGACATTCGATTCAAAACTGGAAATAACTACCCGAATACAGAAATTCAGTAACAATCTGTATCTGCTCAACCCACTAATGAAAGACAGAAATATACGTCGCTAAGTGAAAACCATAATATACCTCACTATTTTAAGACCAATATTGACTTATGGCCATGAATCATGGACATTAACATCAAGAACTAGAAGCCAACTTCAAGCAGCTGAAATGAAAGCCCTAAGACTCATAAAAGGTGTAACAAGACTGGATAGGCTCTACGAAATGAAGACACTAGAAGAGAAATGGAAGTGATGGGGATACTAGATTTTTGTGGAGAGATGACAGCTCAGATCGTTTGGATACACCTAAAGAATGGAGGAGGAGAGGAGGAGGAGGAACGATATCCTATAATAAGGTTTTTGGAATGGAACACCGTAAGGAAGGAGACCGGTAGGAAGACCAAACATAGAGAGAGGAATAGAAAGGAGAGGCTCCAGTTTGCGAGAGGTTGATGTGGTGAGGCTCTATGATGATCGCCAAGAATGGAAACAGTTCCTGAAGCAGGACAACTGACAGGCGTGGAGGCCTACCTGGCGTCTGGTGAGAAAGACAGAATTATATTATATATATATATATATATATATATCTATATATATATATATATATATATATATATATATATATATATATATATATTCTATTGTCGTGAATATGAATTTTAAATTTCGAAGTATATAAAACTCCTACAAATATACCCATGAATAGCAACGTTCAATATTCTTTTGTAAATTTGTATGTTAGAGAATATATACACTGATCTCTCTGCTGCTGAAGATGTATATATTCTAAAGAACTCATTTACGAATAATATAACAGTGAAAGTCGATAAGGTAGGAGTTATTCGTACTGGCTTTAGGATCTGTTCACCGTGATACAGACAGCAGTTTTCCTGGTATTTTTTTTTCAGCTACAAAAAATTGTTACTTGAGGAAAAGTATAAAGGTCGGAAATTCTTCTTGTTAACCGTACATAAGTAAAGTGAGGCATTACAGTATTCCTCAAGTTTGCCTCTCTCTCTCTCTCTCTCTCTCTCTCTCTCTCTCTCTCTCTCTCTCTCTCCTGATATTCAAAATAAGAATTGTTGAAGTTGATTAACACCAATTTCATTAAGATAATAAGAATTCAGCAATTCTCTCTCTATATATATATTTTCCATAAATACTAACACTTTTACTTAACTGCATAGCTTGTAATATATTATTTTAATAAGTAAACAAATGTGGCTACTTATATATAAACTGAAATTAGAGTTAATACATCAGAACTCGATAAATTTACCCTTTTATTGATAAAAAAAAAATGTCTGTTCAATGTAGGTATACTATACCGTGCTGGCCATAGATTATATCAATAGTGCTGACATATCGTCCATTAGTTCATTTTTAAATCCGGAATAAATCTTTTAGACCCACGACAAATCTTTATTTTTACATTATCAGCTATCAGCTATAAAAAAAAATGTTTTCACGATGAGTAAATTAGAAATATTTACTCATACATAAACAAAGAAATAAACATAAACATATGACGTCACATTTCTCAAGCGAGTGTCCACACTACTCTGCCATCAGCTGAGAGACGAAGTAGGTGCTCTCCACCTCGTTATTTATTGTGTTATTTTACGGTGTCTAAGTGACGTCGCGCGTATATTGTCCCAAATTCGTAAAGTTCGTTATATCTGCGTTTCTTCGGCTCTCCAAGATCATCGGTTTAACTTAGAATAACGTCGGTAAGTACCGTTAATGATGTTTTTCTCGTAACTAAGAACTTGAAAACGGTTCGTGGTCGTGTTGAGGCGGGAAGGGAAGGAGGAAAAGTTGCCATGTCGTATTTTTAAAAATAGAATCTTATGATGCTAATTTTAACAAACTGAGAGTATTATTTTGTGGTTTGATATAAAAATATATTGAAGGACTTAATGTAAAAGCTATTTGATTCGATCTTTGTGAGCTGAAGGTCAAAATTAATCGCAAAAAAGGAGAGTAAACGACACTGAGGAACACTTGGTATCATAATATTTCGATCTTTTTCATACATTATCGTATTATCGAACGACCGTCAGAATTTCGATAATATTATTATTATATATTATTATCATCACCACTGTTTAAGCCACAAAATTGAATATGAACTAAACAGTATTACGTCATGCATTAAATAAAATTTAAAAGAAAGCATGATTACATATAAATAAAGGAATGACACTAATGTGGTTGAACAGCCATTTCGTATGTTTCGACACAATTAAACAGTTCTGACGAAACACGAATTCACAGTGAAAAGAATCATTATTACGGCAAAATATTTTTTTATTTCCGTTGCAAAAGGGTTTTTGTAATGTTTGTACGTGTCAGTGTTATATAGAGAAGGAATATCTAAATTAATCTAAATAAATAATAAATGGAATTAGAATTTTTGTCCCATGGTATTTTTAATTTTAATTTTTCAAACAGCTTGTCGTTTCTATTTAGTAAACTTACATTGGGCATGGAAGTATCTACTATATATAATGAATTTCCATGAATAATAATGTATTCCATTTCATAAATGTGAAATTGCTTGTTTGAAAGTTTTATCAACTTATTTTCATTGCTACAGCAACGATAAAGTGACAAAAAAAATTGAAAAGATTCTTGTATAGTATAAGAACAAGATGAGTTTTGAATACTAATGACTGCGAATGATTAAAATGATTGACTTTAGGATGACGGTTATTGCTTTACTGGATACCCTTATGTCTATGCCACTGTAGAATCCTACAGAATTATTAGAAGAGAAGGAGGTATTCAAAAGTTTTGCAACCATTTTTAGCAAGACTAGGGTTATTATATCCTGACTTGGTGCCACAGCTTTCATGTATATTTTACTGTGTGTTATAGGCCTACTTTTGTAGTCATTCATCATCATCATCATCATTATTTCAGCCTTCAAAAGTCCTTTGTAGGACGTGGGCCTTCCCTAGGACCCCAGGTTCCTCCACAGATTTCTATCCACTGTCGTTGATGTTGGTCTAAGTCAGTGGTCTTCAAACTGTAGGCTATGGCCCACCAGTGGGCCATTGGCTGTTTATCAGGTGGTCCATGGACAAAAAGAAAAATAAAATTTAAATTTAATATATAAAAATAAAAGTATACTTTCTTTTATCCGGACCTATAATAATTATAAATAAATAGTATGCGTAAAAATATGGGGTAATATGTAGTAAAATTCCAGTTCCAGGAACCATATATATGTATTTTGAACTTATCAAATCCTATATTCTAAATCTGAAGTAGTGGGCCATGGGTATTTGGAGATATCTAAAGTAGGCCATGACCTCAAAAAACTTTAGTTGTAGCAAGCCTGTATTGAGGGGGATGTCGAACAACCCCCCCCCCCCGACCCCCACCCAAAAAAATTTCTGAAAGTCCATACTTTCTGTGACTATCCTTTCCATTGAACTGTACTTACAAAGTAATGAATAATTGTTGTTTTTTGTCAAGTCAAAGTATGTTACATAACAAATAAAGTAAAATTCAAGTTATTGTTAATATAAATGATGTCAATAAGACTGAAGAAATATTCTTGAATTTCAGTGCAAACTTTCAACATTATATGTTATATTCTGTTAACCAAAGTCAGCACTACTTTGAATAACATCTAATCGGGTAGAATAGCACAGACCGCATACCCAATTTTTCTTCTTAATATATAACAAAAATAACATTTTCAATTACTTCATCTTGTACATACATATATATGCAATGACATTTATTGAATAAAAGGTTCAGTTTTGGGAAAAACGGCCTCCCCCTCAAAAAACTCTGGGTACGAGCTTGTGTAGTAATCCCTAGGAAAGAGGGTCTTCTTACTGAACAAGGATTTCTTTCTTTCCAGAACATAGGGAACGAAAAAAGCTACTACTGTCACTCGTGTCATCGTCTGTACAGCGACACAACGAGACCACGCGTCTTGAACTGCGGCCATAGTCTCTGCTGCGAATGCATAACTTACAAGATTGAAACACAGCGCCTCTCATGTCGATTATGCAGCACAAAGTTCAGGGCAACGAGTGTGACAGACATCCCGGTCAATTACAGCTTGGAAAACTGCCTCTCTGCCATCAAGAAGTTGAGATCTGGCTTGGCCCCGGAGCCACTCATCACAGAGAAAGACAGTCACAGTGTGCAGGAGTTAATCGACTATCAGAAGCAGAGCACCCAGGAGCTCATTCTTTCCTCCAAGGACTTAGTGGAGGACATGACAAAGTACCTCAATTTCTTGCACGAGAACATGAATAAGCACAAGGAAATTAGGAGGATGATTCAGAGCAGGCCCCAATTCCACATGAAAATATCCAAAAGAATGGACTCACATCAATATGATGTCATGGAAGCAAAGAAGAAGCTTGATGCTCTCACTGAAAAATTGAGTGGTGGTTTACCCAAGCTGGACAACGCTTATAGCAATGATGACGTTGCTGCTGCTATGAACTGGGTCACTGACACGTACCGTGAACTTGGCAACTGTGTAGACTCATACCGACCGAAGGGATTATCCTAAAATTGAAATGAATCTGTTTCAAAAGGTGATGTTTCCACTGCATATTTTTTATTTATATATTTAGAATTTCATGCTGAATAATCCTTTATGCCTGGAGGTATTTCCTCTCATGTTGCAATGACTACTAGTAGCCAGTCTCATTTATTAAAGAAAGTCATGATTGCTAATATATTTTTTCAACACATGATGCGTTAGAGAACTTAATAGATTTTTTCTTATTCATTAGACATTCATGTTAAGTCTTTAATATTCCTTTCTTTTCTCATATTAGATATTCATGTGATGATCTTCCTTTGACCTGGCAGCCTACATTTCTTCAAGCCTAGTTCGAAAGATAGAAATAGGCAGTCCCCGGCTTACAACGTTCCGAGGTTATGGCGGTTTTCAATTATATTCATCAGAAATTATTTCCAGGTTTACGACACGTGTTCCAGGGTTACGTCGCTGATCATATGGAAGAAATATGACTCCATTAATGCAAAATAATCAATATTTGAAGGTTATTTTGAATAAAAATGCAATAAAAATGTAGTTTACATAGTTTTTAATACAGCCAAAGCATTAAAAGTAAGGTTTATTCTGTTCTTTACAGATAATCTGTAAAGTGTTCAAAATTATACACGGATTTTTTACACTTTGTATTATTGTGGACCCTTTAGAACATTATATATACTCTCGTGATAGAGAGTTTTTCCCTAGTAAGGTTTTCTTAGGATTTTTGACGATTTTTCGGCTTACGACGATTTGCGGTTTACAACACGTCTCCGAAACGGAATACCCGTTGTAAGGCGGGGACTACCTGTATATATTAAATTATTTGATCCATTATTTCATCAACCTCCTACATGGGTTCTCCTAGATCACAAGATATTCCATTTATTAACAGTAGTCAATTCAAGGAACTGTGCTTATTTTTATTATTTGAACAAAAAATAAATAGAATTCAAAAGCTTTAAAACCTTAGCATGTAATGTTTATTGTATGTAGTAGTACTGCTTTCTGTATATCCTGTTATCTTCTATAATTTCTTTCAAATGAACACCACATTCTTTGGAAGCTTGAATTTCAAACCTATGAGTCTTTTCCATATGAATAGGGTTCATCTTCTGAATAATGATGATATATAGAAAATGTCTCTGCAAAACCAGTAATTTTATGTCCAATACTTTTTTATATAGGTTATATTTTAACTTTTACCCGAGTGATTGTTTGTATCAACAGGTGGACGGACAACTTTTAAATCAAATGTGGAGACATGGAAGAAGAGGATATGGAAGTTGATTGCAGCATCCTGGGATAATGAACAAAGGAGGGTGGCATACCTCAGTAAGATTAAAAGACAAAATCTATTTGAATTGCTTGTTAGAAAGCTTTTCATGTTGTGAGAAGTATGTAAAAAAGGTAAGTTTTTGAACTTTATTTTCTCTCGATCTACGGAGTCTCAAGTCCCATTAGTACTTACCAAATTGCAGCCCTCTAGCTGTAAGTTCCAACAACACAGGCCACCAGCGGGCTGTGACTGAAAGTTTCGTGGTTGAGAGTGTGAAGGGACGTTATACGCTTTCAAAAAAAAAAAAAAAAAACCTATTTTGTACTTATTTCAATATAATGGTCGACGAGAGCTTTGTCAGAGTAAATAGAGGTGTTTTTTTTTATCCTTAAATGAAAGATTTGAAAGGAATTCGTCCTTCAGAAAGAAACGCTTTCAAACGAGAATGAGAATGAATGAATCACTAAGGCAATAATATTCAGCGGTTATTACCCATATTTAAGGACAAATTCATTTTGACACATTTTTGGGGGGTTGTGTAGTCTCGTGAATTAAGTGAGAAAATGAAGACGTGTTGGTTTCCCAAGCGTTCTAAGGAGCCAACTTTCTAATTTGTGTCACGGTATGATGACTGCTTAGTTTATTTTGCAGAATCAACAGCCACTGGATTTGACAGCTCTAACCTTGATGTTTACCTGGAAATTATTTCTGGAACATAAAAACATTTGGAACATCAAAATTCTCTTCAAGGGCAAAGGTCAGCTGTTGAAAAATTCTCTTCAAGGCAAAAGTCAGCTGTAAATGCTTTTGGAAACTGGGTCACTGAGCTATGCAGTTGCCGGTTTCTGTGAATCTTCAACAAAACATTTGACAAATCTGATTCTGGATCATTTCACTGTAAAAACAATGTAGGACAAGCAAAGAAATACAAATACAATGTTAAAACACTCCTCAGAGCGTCCTTATATACCTGGTCTTCTCAAGGAAAAGTTGATTAGTTGAAATCGACAGATATGGGATGGGAATTTGCACGAATGTAGGATGAGAATTTTCACAATTACGATGGGAACTTTTACAATGTAGGATTGGAATTTTCACAGATATGACGGGAAGTTACACATAAGATGGGTATTTTCACTTATATACGATGAGAATTTTAGCAGACAGGATGGGTATTTCAAAAAATTGGATGAAAATTTTCACAGATAGGATGGGTATCTTCATTAATATAGGATGCGAATTTTCACAAATATAAGGATGAGAATTTTCAGATGCAGGATGGTAATGTTACACAAATATAAGATGGGAATTTTCACAAATATAGGATTAAGACTTTTTCACAAATATGGGCTGGTTATTTACACAGATGTAGGATGGGAATTTCCACAAATTCAAGATGGGGAATTTCACAGAAATGAGATGGAATTTTTCACAAGTATAGGATGAAAAATTCAATAGCATCAAGCAAAGCTTCTCTGATGTGTGTATTTTGAACGGAAGGAGTAAAGGAGAACAGGAATTGGCCTGAATACTGAAACAGCATAAGAAATTACACGAAGCTTAATTATTATCACTCCTGTGCCGCTTCTCAGCCTAATATCCGTAGCAGGGGACCGAAGACTTTCTGGACCATTACTTGAGTGGAGTGGTCACACATCTGTTTTTCCTCAAACGAAATTCGAGTTAGTTATTCATTTTTACATGATTTTTTTTTCTCGGGTGTTGTATTGTGAACACTATCCCTTTCTCTTTACGTATGGTCAACCATCTGTGACGTAACTACCAACAGACTGTGATGTCCTGTCGTTTGGTTTTTCTGTTTCTCGGTGTCTGCTTTATCCATGAGGTGAAAAAAGTGGTAGTTAAACTGAAATCTGTTCTTTGAAGTCGAAGACAGGGTAATTAGACTGAAATTTATTCTTTGGATATTTGAATTTCAAGTCAGTGGACCCTGTAGTGAACTTGTTTCGTATGAATAGGGATCATCCTCTGAATAATAACAATAATACGTAATTCCTTCCAAAAAAAAAAAAAAAAAAAAAAAACAAAAAAAAAAAAAAAAAAAAAAAAAAACAATAAAATACAGCAGTCTACTTCCATCCAGATCTTTAATATCTTGTATGTAAATCCTCCTACTGGAGAAAATCATCTTCGTTCGTTATCTCCTTGAATGATAAACTATGAGTAATTGCTGACCGAAGTCCTGACGCTTCCAGATTACGGTGATCAAGTTAACTTCAGCGAGCTAATGATTACAGCAACTACTATAGAGCGTCTAGAGTAGCACCCCTTCATATTTTTTTCCTTCCTCTTCCTCCTTTTTTCCTTCTTCTTCACCCCTACCTTCTCCTTTCCCGCCTCTTCCTCCTTCCCTCATCCTACTTCTCCTTCTCCTTTTCCTCCTCCATTCTCCTTCTACCTTTCCCTTCCCTCCTCCTTTCCCTTTCCCTTCCCCTTCCCTTTTACATTTTCCCCCTCCTCCGCCTCCTTCCTTCCCCCATTCTTACTTCTCCTCCTTTATTCCTTCCCACCCCTCCATCCTCTTTCTTCCTCCTTCTCCTCTTCCTCCTCCTTTCCCTTCCATCCTCCTTCATGTTCTCCTTTCCATCCTCCTTACCTCCTCCTCCTCCTTTAGCAGCAAACGGCTCTTATTCAGCAGCACTTACCTCGAAAGCAACATCAATAATAAAAACAGTAAAAAAAAAACACACACACACACAGGTAAAAGACTTACGTAGCAACCTTGAAACGATCGACGGCGAGAGCAACTGAAAACCACTCACCGAAACGGAGCAACCGAAGAGCATATTGCCGTTTTAAAAGTTACTCCGACAACAGCAGCAGTAGCAGAGAGAATCATTATTATAAAGAGGAGGTCATTACCAGGCAACGACAAGGGTGATTAGCTCCGCTGTTTGTCATTAGTCTCGTGCAGAATTATTACCCAAGATGAAGATTAGTCGTTATGGAGAAATCGCCGATCTTCAGTATTCGGGAGAGATAGAGAGAGAGAGATTGGAAACAAGTACGTAGGAAATTCACCTCTTGAAATCGCAGTCCAACTTAGTTGAAATCTAACCACAGAAACAAGGACGAAAAAAAGGAAAAAGAGGCTTAAATAATTTAATCATTTTTAGCGGTTCCAGCATTGCATCTGCAACTTCTAATCCACATTCATTATTAATGCAATATCTAGAGGTAACTTCAAAGTGCCCCATTATCATCTTAGGCAAGCTCCAAGGTAGTCTGGAAATAGGACTTAGCTTTCTTAATCAACTAATTCTACTTACAATAGTAATATGAACACAATTCCCATTAGTAATAATAGCAATAATAATAATAATTATCAACAGAATTTCCATCAAGTGAATATGCATGAAAAGCAGAATGATTCCAAGTACTGGAAAGAATGGCTCCAATAGGATACGCTGATGTTGCAGCCTCCTTCGTTTCACCCAAGGAGCTCACTCTCCATCCATCTGGTACGGTTAAGCTTCACATCACAGGCTGCTCTATGTCTAGGAGCAAGGGTTAAGCTCACTCACAGGCTGCTCTATGTCTAGGAGCAAGGGTTAAGCTTCACTCACAGGCTGCTCTATGTCTAGGAGCAAGGGTTAAACTTCACTCACAGGCTGCTCTAGGTCTAGGAGCAAGGGTTAAACTTTACACACAGGCTGCGAAGGGTTAAGCTTCACTCACAGCTGCTCTGTCTAAGAGCAAGGGTTAAGCTTCACTCACAGGCTGCTCTATGTCTAGGAGCAAGGGTTAAGCTTCACTCACAGCTGCTCTGTCTAGAAGCAAGGGTTAAGCTTCACTCACAGCTGCTCTGGTCTAGAAGCAAGGATTAAGCTTCACTCACAGCTGCTTTGTCTAGGCGCAAGGTTAAGCTTCACTCAGCTGCTCTGTCTAGGAGCAAGGATTAAGCTTCACTCACAGGCTGCTGTAGGTCTAGGAGCAAGAAGAGCAGCACTGGCACGAGACCAGCTTTATTTAGCACACGCAACGAGGAAGGAGCGCAGTTCAAAAGCTCGGCACTAAAAGGAGCTATATACTCACCATGACACCAGGATGCTCTTTACAGAGGCTAACTGATACTCTGGCTCTCATTACTGGAGAGTTTCAAATTGTAAGGCACATCTTATACATGTTTTTCTTTACTGTGCAAATTTCTGTAAATTTTTGTCCGTTGAGAAGAAAAGATCGATGAGATCTGTGGATCGTCCAGGTTCCAATTACATTTTCAGTAATATACATTTAACACATGATATATGATGATACTATTGTAAACAACAACAACAACAATAATAATAATAATAATAATAATAATAATAATAATAATAATATGCATAAGTATAAACACACTCCAATTTTAAAAATACTTCTTAGTATGCTGTTTGTCCTGTTTCTTTAGTTCCTTGCATGCCCTGTGGCGTCGACAAATTGGACTTTTATTGTAGTACTGGGGAAGCGCTGGTTTGAGAATCTTTCCAAGTCTTGTACACAAGGTCTTATGATACGAACGTACCGACAAATTTCGTCAGGAGCTTCCAGCAATACTTGTAAGATATTGACATTCAAAACATTTTCCAAGACACGAGTAATGTAAGTCCATATCCTTTCCCTCAACAGGTCGAAATGCTGCGTCAAAGTTCGAAATGCTGGCCCGTGAGATCACACGAAACGGATTTGGAAGTAACCATTCTAGGTCAAAGGTCGTAATTCTGCCACGTAAGATCACATGAAACGGATTTGGAAGTAATCTCTTAAGGGCCGAGGCAACGCGCTCAGGATCGTAGTTGAAAACGTCAGTAAGAATGACGCAAAGCTCGCGAACTGCCACCTCCTCATCTCGAATGAGAACGGGCAGCTCCTCGCCAGAACAACAGCGAAAATCCATAGCTAATCGGAAAACATTCAGTTCAGGCAACGTCTTCACTAATTCAGCCATATGGCGAAGGTCTTCCCCAATGTACATCAGATAACTCCCTCAGGTAAGTAAGATCTCTTTAGGAGTACCAGAGTACTGTCGTCGACACACCTCTGAATGTGACAAGTCGGCAACAGGAAGTGCCTCTGAGCAACCGTTCCAGAGAAGTCATTGTCAGCTCTAAATTTGGGTCAGCATTGTGGAAGAAGTATTGCAGGTCAAGGTGAATTTCACAGTGGTATTTAACAAATGTTTCAATGCAGTCAAGTAGGAACCTTGTTGAATCAATTCTGTTAGAAATTATGACTCCATCAGGCCGCTGATAATCTAGTTCTTTACAAATATGAAGAAAGACTGACTTTGGCTGTATGTACTGCAACAATTTTACTGTTTTTGTGTGTGAAAACCAACGACTATCTCTGAATGCCCACATTTTACGATTAACGTAATTGCATAGTTTTTTCACAAATAAATCATCTCCAGCTTCATTCAGTCCTAATAAGATGTACGATATGTTTAGAAATGGACCTCTAGATGAACTAAAAATAAAGGCAAACTGTTCACACCTTTCTTCATTCAGCTGTCGACTGAGATTCAGGCATCCCAAAACATAGGCGAACCACGAGCCAAACAATTTGTCTTTTACGTGGCACCAGAAGTTTGTTGATTGACGTGTTGTAAGATAACCGTCGGTATGTAAATAATAATCCTCACTTACTTTTTCTTCCATTAAGGGATTGAAAAACACATATAACAAACAATTGTCATATTTTCTGATAAAACATGTACTGGCATCACAAAGCATTCGTTACGGAAGGCCTCGTATTTATCACAAGGCAACTCCATGGACAAATTGTCTATGTTATAGTACAAATCACGCAGACTATAATGTAAAGGGTCATGCTTCAGTAATAATTCTCTCTTTCTTTGGAGGAAATATTTAGCAGTGTCCATCACATCCCATCCCTCATGGATCATTTTGTTGGCAAATGCTCTCGCTCCCAAGAACTCCATCAATTCACGATGGATGATTGTGTATTCTTCTACGATGCCCAGAGGTGTAGCCTTTTCAGCATAAACAAAGAAAGCTGACATGGAATCCTTAAATGGAAGCCCAAGCTCTGAACATTTCTCTAGCAAATAGTCTACTTCATAATGGTGAAGAATGAAGTGATCATAGTTCTGCCAAAGAACAAAGCCAATGCTGTCAAAAAAACTACTGAGTTTCTGTTTTAAGGAAGATATGGTCTGATTCAACTCTCTGTATGATTCTCGTATTACGAGTCTCTGAATCATGTGATCAACAAGCAGAGTGAATAGAGAGGAAGTTGTTTTTATGTGGAAGCATTTCAGGGGAGCCGAACCACAGTACAATTGTGATAGCTGCAATAGAGGAACACGTAGGATATCCAGACTGTACTCATTTTCAGTGAATGCCATGAACTCTTTCAGTATATCGCTTCTTTTTTGTGGATTTTGAACAGAAGCATAAATTATTTTTTCAGCGTATTCTTGTATGTTTTCAACAGAAAACCCAGCAAGAGTAACACTTGAGTAAGAGCGACCTACTGAAGCTACCTCAGTTTCAATTTCATTCTTGAATTCTTCTCGAGTTGTAATCATTATTCTGGAACCTGGAAACTTCTGAACGATTTCCTTGACCACTTTTCTGGTTTCTGTGCTTGCTTCGTCATAGCCATCCAACATCCAAAGCAAGGAAACATTCTTCAGAGCTGAGATTATGTCATCTGGTTGCAGATGTTTTGCAACATTGTGCAGAAGTTCATCCTTAACCAAATCTTTGATATTATTGCTGCTCACATGTCGCAATACAACGGGCACTATGAGATCGATGTTTTCCATTCCAAGCGTGGTTGGATTAGAGGAGAGCCAGTCTTGGACTAGAAAGCGAAACGAACTCGTTTTGCCCATTCCGGGAGTAGCAGATATTACAATGACGTCAGGTAATGCATCTGGTTGATGTTCAGGTACAGCAGAAACTAATCAGATGTTGCTTGTATATCGACATTGCCCATGCCTTTTATCCCATTCTCTGTATACACACTCTCCACTTGAAGTTGCATATTTAGAATCAATCATCCAAACGAATGGATTTAGGATCCGTTAAATTCTTTCCAATTGCATGAATATCTTTTCTTCCTTCCCTGATCAGGACTGTGGTGTGTTCACTTCTTAATTGGCCAAAGCAGTCTTATAAGGTTCCCATAGATCTATTTCTCCTGATATTGCCTCTTCCATCCC
>NC_061107.1:5726578-5758311 GCF_015104395.2 Macrobrachium nipponense
GGGATGGAAGAGGCAATATCAGGAGAAATAGATCCTATGGGAACCTTATAAGACTGCTTTGGCCAAATTAAAGAAGTGAACACACCACAGTCCTGATCAGGGAAGGAAGAAAAGATATTCATGCAATTGGAAAGAATTTAATGATCCTAAATCCATTCGTTTGGATGATTGATTCTAAATATGCCAACTTCAATGTGGAGAGTGTGTATACAGAGAATGGGATAAAAGGCATGGGCAATGTCGATATACAACATCTGTTAGTTTCTGCTGTACCTGAACATCAACCAGATGCATTACCTGACGTCATTGTAATATCTGCTACTCCCGGAATGGGCAAAACGAGTTCGTTTCGCTTTCTAGTCCAAGATTGGCTCTCCTCTAATCCAACCACGCTTGGAATGGAAAACATCGATCTCATAGTGCCCGTTGTATTGCGACATGTGAGCAGCAATAATATCAAAGATTTGGTTAAGGATGAACTTCTGCACAATGTTGCAAAACATCTGCAACCAGATGACATCATCTCAGCTCTGAAGAATGTTTCCTTGCTTTGGATGTTGGATGGCTATGACGAAGCAAGCACAGAAACCAGAAAAGTGGTCAAGGAAATCGTTCAGAAGTTTCCAGGTTCCAGAATAATGATTACAACTAGAGAAGAATTCAAGAATGAAATTGAAACTGAGGTAGCTTCAGTAGGTCGCTCTTACTCAAGTGTTACTCTTGCTGGGTTTTCTGTTGAAAACATACAAGAATATGCTAAAAAGATCATTTCTGCTTCTGTTCAAGATCCACAAAAAAGAAGCGATATACTGAAAGAGTTCATGGATTTCACTGAAAATGGGTACATTCTGCATATACTACGTGTTCCTCTATTTGCAGCTATCACAATTGTACTGTGGCTCGACTCCCCTGAGAATGCTTCCCACATAAAGACAACTTCCTCTCTATTCACTCTGCTTGTTGATCACATGATTCAGAGACTCTTATTACGAGAATCATACAGAAAGTTGAATCAGACCATATCTTCCCTAAAACAGAAACTCAGTAGTTTTTTTGACAGCATTGGCTTTGTTCTTTGGCGGAACTATGATCACTTCATTCTTCAACAGTATGAAGTAGACTATTTGCTAGAGAAATGTTCAGAGCTTGGGCTTCCATTTAAGGATTCCATGTCAGCTTTCTTTGTTTATGCTGAAAAGGCTACACCTCTGGGCATCGTTGAAGATTACACAATCATCCATCGTCAATTGATGGAGTTCTTGGGAGCGAGAGCATTTGCAAACAAAATGATCCATGAGGGATGGGATGTGATGGACACTGCTAAATATTTCCTCCAAAGCAAGAGAGAATTATTACTGAAGCATGAATCTTCACATTATAGTCTGGGGGATTTGTACTATAACATAGACAATTTGTCCATGGAGTTGCCTTGTGATAAATATGGGACCTTCGGTGACAATGGCTTCGTGATGCCAGTAAGTGCTTTTATCATAAAAGAATCCTGGTGTTCGATATGTTTTCCCTTTATGAACGAAAAATTAAGCGAAGATTATTATTTACATACCGACGGTATTTTTACAACACGTAAATCAAGAAATTTCTGGTGCCACGTAAAAGACAAATTGTCTGGCCTGTGGTTTGCCTATGTTTTGGGATGCCTGAGTCTCAGTCGACAGCTGAATGAAGAAAGGTGTGAACAGTTTTCCTTTATTTTTGGTTCATCTACACATCCATTTCTAAAAATAGATTACATCTTATTAGGACTGAATGAAGCTGGAGATGATTTATTTGTGAAAAAACTATGCAATTACGTTAATCGTAAAATGTGGGCATTCGAATATACTCCCTTCGTGTCACACACACTAACAGTAAAATTGTTGCAGTACATACAGCCGAAGTCAGTCTTTCTTCATCTTTGTAAAAAACTAGATTCTCAGGGGCCTGATGGAGTCACAATTCCTAACAAATTTGATCCAACAAGGTTCTTACTTGACTGCATTGAAACATTTGTTGAATACCACTGTGAAATTCACCTTGACATGCGGCTCCTCTTCCAAAATGCTGTCCCAGATTTAGAGCTGACAATGACTTCTCTGGAACGATTGCTCAGAGGCACTTCCCGTTGCCGACTTGTCACATTCAGAGGTGTTGTCGACGACAGTGCTCTGGTACTCCTAAAGAGATCTACTTACCTGAGGGAGTTATCTCTGATGTACATTGGGGAAGACCTTCGCCATATGGCTGAATTAGTGAAGACGTTGCCTGAACTGAATGTTTTCCGATTAGCTATGGATTTTCGCTGTTGTTCTGGCGAGGAGCTGCCCGTTCTCATTCGAGATGAGGAGGTGGCAGTTCCCGAGCTTTGCGTCATTCTTACTGACGTTTTCAACTACGATCCTGAGCGCGTTGCCACGGCCCTCAAGAGATTACTTCCAAATCCGTTTCATGTGATCTTACGGGGTAGAACGACGACCTTTGACCTAGAATGGTTACTTAGAAATCCGTTTCCTGTGATCTCACGGGGCAGCATTTCGACCTTTGACCAAGCATTTCGACCTTTGAGGAAAAAGATGTGGACTTATATTACTCGTGTCTTGGAAAATGTTTTGAATGTCAATATCTTACAAGTATTGCTGGAAGTTCCTGACGAATTTTTTCAGTGCTTTGATATCATAAGACCTTATGTAGAAGACTTGGAAAGATTCTCAAACCAGCGCTTCCCCAGTACTACAATAGAAGTCAAATTTGTCGACACCACAGGGCGTGTATGGGGTTTTACAGAAACAGGACTAACAGCACACTAAGAAGTATTTTTAAAATTGGAGTGTGTTTATACTTATGCATATTATTATTATTATTATTATCATTATTGTTGTTGTTGCTGTTTACAATAGTATCATCATATATCATGTGTTAAATGTATATTACTGAAAATGTAATTGAGAACCAGGACAATTCATAGATCTAATCGATCTTTTCTTCTCAACGGACAAAAATTTACAGAAATTTGCGCAGTAAAGAAAAACCTGTATAAGATGTGCCTTACAATTTGAAACCCTCCAGTAATGAGAGCCAGAGTATCAGTTAGCCTTCGTAAAGAGCATCCTGGTGTCATGGTGAGTATATAGCTCCTCTTAGTGCCGAGCTTTTGAACTATGCTCCTTCCTCGTTGTGTGTGCTAAATAAAGCTGGTCTCGTGCCAGCGCTGCTCTTCTTGCTCCTAGACATAGAGCAGCCTGTGAGTGAAGCTTAACCCTTGCTCCTAGACAGAGCAGCCTGTGAGTGAAGCATAACCCTTGCTCCTAGACATAGAGCAGCCTGTGAGAGAAACTTAACCTTTGCTCCTAGACAGAGCTGCTGTGAGTGAAGCTTAACCCTTGCTTCTAGACAGAGCAGCTGTGAGTGAAGCTTAACCCTTGCTCCTAGACATAGAGCAGCCTGTGAGTGAAGCTTAACCCTTGCTCCTAGACCTAGAGCAGCCTGTGAGTGAAGTTTAACCCTTGCTCCTAGACAGAGAGCAGCCTGTGAGTGAAGCTTAACCCTTGCTCCTAGACAGAGAGCAGTCTGTGAGTGAAGTTTAACCCTTGCTCCTAGACAGAGCAGCCTGTGAGTGAAGTTTAACCATACCAGATGGATGGAGAGTGATACTCCATGGAAGAAACGAAGGAGGCTGCAACATCAGCGTATCCTATTGGAGCCATTCTTTCCAGTACTTGGAATCATTCTGCTTTTCATGCATATTCACTTGATGGAAATTCTGTTGATAATTATTATTATTATTATTGCTATTATAACTAATGGGAATTGTGTTCATATTACTATTGTTATTAGAATTAGTTGATTAAGACAGTTAAGTCCTATTTTCAGACTACCTTGGAGCTTGCCTAAGATTAGATAATGGGGGACTTTGAGGTCACATCTAGATATTGCCTTAATAATGAATGTGGATTAGAAGTTGCAGATGCAATGCTGGAACTGCTAAAAATGATTAAATTATTTAAGCCTTCTTTTTCTTTTTTTTTTCGTCCTTGTTCTTTGGTTTAGATTTCTTTCTAAGTTGACTGCGATTTTAAGAGGTGAATTTCCTAAGTACTTGTTTTCAGTCACTCTCTCTCTCTCTCTCCCCCTAATACTCAAGATCGGCGATTTCTCCATAACGACTAATCTTCATCTTGGGTAATAATTCTGCACGATACTAATGACAAACAGCGGGGTTAATCACCTTTGTCGTTGCCTGGTAATGACCTCCTCTTTATAATAATGATTCTCTCTGCTACTGCTGCTGTTGTCGGTGTACTTTTAATCTGCAAGCGTCAGGACTTCGGTCAGTAATTACTCATAGTTATCATTCAAGGAGATAACGACCGAAGATGATTTTCTCCAGTAGACAACTGTATTGTTTACGGTATTTTATTGTGTTTATTATTATTATCATTATTCAGAAGATGATCCCTATTCATAGGGAACAAGTTCACCACAGGGTCCACTGACTTGAAATTCAAATATCCAAAGAATAAATTTCAGTCTAATTACCCTGTCTTCAACCTCGGAGAACAGATTTCAGTCTAACTACCACTTTTTTCTCCTCATGGATAAAGCAGACACCGAGAAACAGAAAAACCAAACGACAGGATATCACAGTCTGTTGGTAGTTACGTCACAGATGGTTAAGCATACGTAAAGAGAACGGATTAGTGTTCACACTACAACACTCGAGAAAAAATAATCATATAAAAATAAATAACTAACCGAATTTCGTTGAGGGAAACAAATGTGTGACCACTCCACTCAAGATATGGTCCAGAAAGTCTTCGGTCCCCTATACGGATATTAGGCTGAGAAGTGGCTCAGGAGTGAATGTTAATTAAGCTTTGTTTACTTCCATTGTGTCTGTTAACAGAGGCTCTCTTATGCTGTTTCAGTATAGGCAGTCCCTGGGTTACGACGGGGGTTCCGTTCTAGAGACGCGACGTATGCCAAAAATCCTTGTAAGCCGGAACATCATAAAAAATCCTAAGAAAACCTTACTTTTAATTCTTTGGGTGCATTAAAAACTATGTAAACTGCATTCTCCTTGCACGTTTCATAAAAAAAAACCTTCAAATATTGATTTTGAATTTTTAGTGTCATATTTCTTGTGCCAGATCAGTGTTGTAGGTGCCGTAACCCTGGAACATGTGTCGTAAACCTGGAAATAATTTCTGATAAATATAATTGAAAAGTGTTGTAACCTCGGGACGTCTCCTTTCCTCCCCAGTTATAAATGCACACATCAGAGAAGCTTTACTTTTTGCAATCCTGGCCTTCTCGAATTTGTCCCTCGAGCCTTTTAGCCTTTATACTTACCTCCATCCTCATCCTATGCTATTGAATTTTCCATCCTATACTTGTGAAAATTCTCATCTCATTTCTGTGAAAATTCCCCTTCTTGAATTTGTGGAAATTCTCATCCTACATGTGTAAGTAACCAGCCCATATTTGTGAAAAAGCCTTAATCCTATATTTGTGAAAATTCCCATCCTATATTTGTGTAACATTACCATCCTGCATCTGAAAATTCTCATCCTTATATTTGTGAAATTTCCCATCGAATGTGAAAATTCGCATCCTATATTAATGAAGATACCCATCCTATCTGTGAAAATTCTAATCCTATATTTGTGAAATACCCATCCTATCTGTGAAAATTATCATCCTATATTTGTGAAATTTCCCATCGTCTCTGTGAAAATTCTCATCCTATATTTGTGAAATACCCATCCCATCTGTGAAAATTCTCATCGTATTTAAGTTAAAATACCCATTTTATGTGTAACTTTCCGTCATATCTGTGAAAATTCCAATCCTACATTTGTAAAAGTTCCCATCGTATTTGTGAAAATTCTCATCCCATATCTGTCGATTTCAACTAATCAACTTTTCCTTGAGAAGACCAGGTATATAAGGACGCTCTGAGGAGTGTTTTAACATTGTATTTGTATTTCTTTGCTTGTCCTACATTGTTTTTTTTACAGTGAAATGATCCAGAATCAGATTTGTCGAATGTTTTGTTGAAGATTCACAGAAACCGGCAACTGCATAGCTCAGTGACCCAGTTTCCAAAAGCGTTTACAGCTGACCTTTGACCTTGAAGAGAATTTTTCTACAGCTGACCTTCGCTCTTGAAGAGAATTTTATTTTACAGCTGAACCTTTGCCCTTTGAAAGAAGACATTTTCTACAGCGAACCTTTTTTGCCCTGAGAGAATTTTTTACAGCGACCCTTCGACTTCCGTGAAGAGAATTTTTATTACAGCTGACCTTTGCCTTAAAGAGAATTTTTTCTACAGCTGACCTTTGCCCCATTGAATGTGAGGACATTTGCTTTCTACAGCTGACCTTTCGCTCTTGAAGAATTTTCTACAGCTGACCTTTCGCTCCCTTGAAAGAGATTTTTTTCTAACACTGACCTTTGCCCTTGAAGAGAATTTTTCTACAGCTGACCTTTGCCCTTGAAGAGACATTTTCTACAGCTGACCTTCGCTCTTGAAGAGAATTTTTCTACAGCTGACCTTTGCCCTTGAAGAGAATTTTTCTACAGCTGACCTTCGCTCTTGAAGAGAATTTTTCTACAGCTAACCTTTGCCCTTGAAGAGAATTTTTCTATAGCTGACCTTAGCCCTTGAAGAGAATTTTTCTGCAGCTGACCTTTGCCCTTGAAGATAATTTTTCTACAGCTGACCTTTGCCCTTGAAGAGGATTTTTCTACAGCTGACCTTTGCCCTTGAAGATAATTTGTCTTCAGCTGACCTTTGCCCTTGAAGAGAATTTTTCTACAGCTGACCTTCGCTCTTGAAGAGAATTTTCTTCAGCTAACCTTTGCCCTTGAAGAGAATTTTTCTACAGCTGACCTTCGCTCTTGAAGAGAATTTTTCTACAGCTGACCTTTGCCCTTGAAGATGATTTTTCTTCAGCTGACCTTTGCCCTTGAAGAGAATTTTTCTTCAGCTGACCTTTGCCCCCGAAGAGAATTTTTCTACAGCTGACCTTTGCCCTTGAAGAGAATTTTTATACAGCTGACCTTTGCCCTTCAATAGAATTCTTGCACAGCTGACCTTTGCCCTTGAAGAGAATTTTTGCCTTGGGTAATAAAAAGATTGAAGTAGTTTTGATGTTTCAAATGTTTTTATGTTCCAGAAATAATTTCCAGGTAAACATCAAGGTTAGAGCTGTCAAATCCAGTGGCTGTTGATTCTGCAAAATAAACTAAGCAATAATCATACCGTGACACAAATTAGAAAGTTGGCACCTTAGAACGCTTTGTAAACCAACTCGTCTTAATTTTCTCACTTAATTCATGAGCCTACACAAAACCCCAAAAATGCGTCAAAATCAATTTGTCCTTAAATATGGGTAATAACAGCTGAATATTATTGCCTGAGTGATTCATTCATTCTCATTCTCGTTTGAAAGCGTTTCTTTCTGAAGGACGAATTCCTTTCAAATCTTTCATTTAAGAAGGATAAAAAAAAACACCTCTATTTATTCTGACAAAGCTCTCGTCGACCATTATATTGAAATAAGTACAAAATATTTTTTTTTTTTGAAAGTGTATAATGTCCCTTCACACTCTCAACCACGAAACTTTCAGTCACAGCCCGCTGGTGGCCTGTGTTGTTGGAACTTACAGCTAGAGGGCTGCAATTTGGTAATTACTAATGGGACTTGAGACTCCGTAGATCGAGAGAAAATAAAGTTAAAAAACTTACCTTTATTACATACTTCTCACAACATAAAAAGCTTTCTAACAAGCAATTCAAGTAGATTTTGTCTTCATCCTTACAGAGGTATGCCACCCTCATTTGTCCATTATCCCAGGATGCTGCAATCAACTTCCATATCCTCTTCTTCCATGTCTCCACATTTGATTTAAAAGTTGTCCGTCCACCTGTTGATACAAACAATCACTCGGGTAAAAGTTAAAATATAACCTATATAAAAAAGTATTGGACATAAAATTACTGGTTTTGCAGAGACATTTTCTATTTATCATCATTATTCAGAAGATGAACCCTATTCATATGGAAAAGACTCATAGATTTGAAATTCAAGCTTCCAAAGAATATGGTGTTCATTTGAAAGAAATTATAGAAGATAACAGGAAATACAGAAAGCAGTACTAGTACATACAATAAACATTACATGCTAAGGTTTTAAAGCTTTTGAATTCTATTTATTTTTTGTTCAAATAATAAAAATAAGCACAGTTCCTTGAATTGACTACTGTTAATAAATGGAATATCTTGTGATCTAGGAGAACCCATGTAGGAGGTTGATGAAATAATGTCAAATAATTTAATATATACAGGTAGTCCCCGCCTTACAATGGGTATTCCGTTTCGGAGACGTGTTGTAAACCGCAAATCGTCGTAAGCCGAAAAATCGTCAAAAATCCTAAGAAAACCTTACTAGGGAAAAACTCTCTATCACGAGAGTATATATAATGTTCTAAAGGGTCCACAATAATACAAAGTGTAAAAAGTCCGTGTATAATTTTGAAGACTTTACAGATTATCTGTATAGAACAGAAAAAACCTTACTTTTAATGCTTTGGCTGTATGAAAAACTAGGTAAACTACATTTTTATTGCATTTTCATTCAAAATAACCTTCAAATATTGATTATTTTGCATTAATGGAGTCATATTTCTTCCATATGATCAGCGACGTAACCCTGGAATACGTGTCGTAAACCTGGAAATATTTTCTGATGAATATAATTGAAAACCGCCATAACCTCGGAACGTTGTAAACCGGGGACTGCCTATTTCTATATTTCGAACTAGGCTTGAAGAAATGTAGGCTGCCAGGTGAAAGGAAGATCATCACATGAACATCTAATATGAGAAAAGAAAGGAATATTAATCACTTAACATGAATGTCTAATGAATAAGAAAAAATCTATTAAGTTCTCTAACGCATCATGTGTTGAAAAAATATATTAGCAATCATGACTTTCTTTAATAAATGAGACTGGCTACTAGTAGTCATTGCAACATGAGAGGAAATACCTCCAGGCATAAAGGATTATTCAGCATGAAATTCTAAATATATAGATAAAAAATATGCAGTGGAAACATCACCTTTTGAAACAGATTCATTTCAATTTTAGGATAATCCCTTCGGTCGGTATGAGTCTACACAGTTGCCAAGTTCACGGTACGTGTCAGTGACCCAGTTCATAGCAGCAGCAACGTCATCATTGCTATAAGCGTTGTCCAGCTTGGGTAAACCACCACTCAATTTTTCAGTGAGAGCATCAAGCTTCTTCTTTGCTTCCATGACATCATATTGATGTGAGTCCATTCTTTTGGATATTTTCATGTGGAATTGGGCCCTGCTCTGAATCATCCTCCTAATTTCCTTGTGCTTATTCATGTTCTCATGCAAGAAATTGAGGTACTTTGTCAGGTCCTCCACTAAGTCCTTGGAGGAAAGAATGAGATCCTGGGTGCTCTGCTTCTGATAGTCGATTAACTCCTGCACAGTGACTGTCTTTCTCTGTGATGAGTGGCTCCGGGGCCAAGCCAGGTCTCAACTTCTTGATGGCAGAGAGGCAGTTTTCCAAGCTGTAATTGACTGGGATGTCTGTCACACTCGTTGCCCTGAACTTTGTGCTGCATAATCGACATGAGAGGCACTGTGTTTCAATCTTGTAAGTTATGCATTCGCAGCAGAGACTATGGCCGCAGTTCAAGACGCGTGGTCTCGTTGTGTCGCTGTACAGACGATGACACGAGTGACAGTAGTAGCTTTTTTCGTTCCCTATGTTCTGAAAAGAAAGAAATCCTTGTTCAGTAAGAAGACCCTCTTTCCTAGGGGTTACTACACAAGCTCGTACCCAGAGTTTTTTTTTATGAGGGGGAGGCCGTTTTTCCCAAAACTGAACCTTTTATTCAATAAATGTCATTGCATATATATGTATGTGCAAGATGAAGTAATTGAAAATGTTATTTTTGTTATATATTAAGAAGAAAAATTGGGTATGCGGTCTGTGCTATTCTACCCGATTAGATGTTATTCAAAGTAGTGCTGACTTTGGTTAACAGAATATAACTTATAATGTTGAAAGTTTGCATTGAAATTCAAGAATGTTTCTTCAGTTTTATTGATTGAGAGCATTTATGTTAACAATAACATGAATTTTACTTTATTTGTTGTTATGTTATATACTTTGACTTCACAAAAAACAACAATTATTCATTACTTTGTAAGTACAGTTCAATGGAAAGGATAGTCACAGAAAATATGGACTTTCTGAAAGTTTTTTAGGTCCGTATAAAGGAAAATATAATCTTATTTTTATATATTAAATTTAAGTTCTACATTTTTTCTTTTGTTCGTGGCCCACCTGATAATCAGCCAATGGCCCACAGTTTGAAGGCCACTGACTTTGACCAACATCAACGACAGTGGATAGAAATCTGTGGAGGAACCTGGGGTCCTAGGGAAGGCCCACGTCCTACAAAGGACTTTTGAAGGCTGAAATGATGATGATGATGATGATGAATGACTAAAGTAGGCCTATAACACAGAAAAATATACATGAAAGCTGTGGTACCTAGTTCAAGGGTTATTACGAAACCCTATAGTCTTATAAAACAAAAATGGTTGCAAAACTTTTGAATAATTTCTTTTAATAATTCTGTAGGATTCTACAGTGGCATAAGGGTATCCAGTAAAGCAATAACCGTTATCCTAAAGTCAATCATTTTGATCATTCGCAGCCATTAGCATTCATAACTTATCTTGTTCTTATACTATACAAGAATCTTGTTTCAATTTTTTCCTTTTTGGTCACTTTATGTTTGGTCTAAAGAAAGTCCGTGTGCTTGCTATAGCAATGAAAATAAGTTGTTAAAACTTTCAAACAAGCTATTTCACATTTATGAAATGGAATGCATTATTATTCATGGAAATTCATTATATATGGTAGATACTTTCACGCCCAATGTCAGTTTACTAAAGAAATGACAACGCTGTTTGAATCTTAAAATTAAAAATACATGGCCAAAATTCAAATTTACTGATTATTCGTTCAGATACATTTAAATAAGCCTTCTCTGTATATCACTGACACGTACATAATAATAATAATAATAATCTTTGTAACTTGTTTACTTCCAAGTATTTACATTTAGTTTTACTCCACACTCGAGTACTTTCAGGCCCTTCTGTGGCCCATTCTCAAGAGATGTTTGGGATGTTAGCCTGGGTCAAGGCCCAGCAGTCTTCTGGAACTTCTTCTCGTTGAGCTGTCATTTATGTGATGGCTGTTCTGGTTTTCTTGAGAGTTGCCAATCCCCTCTTGTCGCTCTGATATCCTGAGCTGATGGTCAATGGGATTCACCCTTGTGGTAAGGGTGTGGTCTCACCGAAAGTCTGTTGGGCAGGAAACCTAATCTCCCAGGTCAGGGCAGGGTAATCTTTTGATTTTTTTTATATCAAAAGCTCGGCTTATGGGATCTTCTGAGGTAAAACCTTTGTTTCCTTCAATTACTTTAATCTCTCTGATAAGCGCACCTTCTACTACCCTCCTGTGACTAATTTTGTTGCTTTTGTATATAAGCCTACTGTTTTTGAAATCCACCCTATGGTCATTTTCCCAACAATGTCTAGCTATAGCACTCCCCTGAGAGTTAAGCTGTACTGCCCTTCTTTGTTCTTGGACTCTAGTCCTTATTCCCCTACCTGATTCCCCCACATATCTGTCTCCACAATTGTTGCAATTGATTATGTATACCCCCGCTACATCATCTGTATTACTGTCTTCTCCTTCCAATTTATTTTTACATACTTTGTTTTTTACGGTATTATCAAAGGTATATACAAATTTATATTGACTTTCTTTCATTTTTGAAGTGATTTGTTTTTCATTTTAGAGGCATAAAAGGGAGGGCAACTATTTTCTTGTTTTCTTTATTCCATGTACTCTCTACATTCGCTCTGTAAAAAATGTTTCTAGCTTTGTTGAGTGCCCTTTTTCTGAACATTCCGGGTATGCTAATGCATCAAGCTTTACCGAGTAATTTATTTCTTTGTTCTATCTGCAAGGGTCACACGTTCTCATTGCCCTAAGAAATAAACCTGTTAGAACCCCTATTTTTATATCATGACTGTGAAAAGAGAAGAAATGAATATATGAGTTTGTATGTGTGGGCTTTCTATATGTGATGAATTCATATCCCTGTTTCTTTTCTTTCTGGAGTATGATCTAAAAAGGGCAGTTTATTATTGTTACTTTTCTCTAAAGTGACTGGTATTGTTTTTATCAAACTTATTGAGTTCATCTAGAAAAGTTTCTATTTCATTTTCATCACCTTGCAGAATAGCAAAAATATCATCCACATATCTCCACCATCCTTGCAGTTTTAAGTTAGGGACATTAACATTAGGAACTAGATTAGTTTCGAAATATTCCATATAAATGTTAGCGAGTATAGGTGATAATGAGGACCCCATAGCTTCTCCATATTTCTGTTTGTAAACTTGTCCCTCAAACGTGAAATAAGTATCACTGACACATAATTTAATCAATTCAAGGAAGACGCCTCTTTCGATGTTTGGATTGAAAATACCCTCATTATGTTTAGTCTGAAGGTATTCTAATACTTTATCTGAGGGGACATGGTGAATAATGCTAATACATCAAAACTAACCATGTGTCCCTTTATATTCTTTTTCTTAACTTTGTCTATGAAATCTACTGAATGTTTAATATGGGATTCTGAAAATATACCTAAGTATATTCCTAGTTCTCCAGCTAACCACACTGCTAAGTTTTTGTCAGGAGATTCCCTACTAGAAACAATAGGGCGTAGTGGGGGCAGCCGCCTTGGTATTTATTTTGGGGCTGCTCCAATTATATATATGCAAGTTCAGTAATTTACTTGAGAATAATTTATTGCATAGCATGTCCTTCCCATTACCTAGTCTACTGATTATTTTCTTCACATTCTGATTAAAGGTATTCTGAAGCTTTTGAATTGTTGGAGGATTCTTTAATTTATTTTAGCAAAAGTAGTTTCATCATCTAGTAGCCTGACATTTAACCCTATATTCTTGACTATTCATGATGACAATACTAGCCCCTTTGTCAGCTTTCTTACAGAGCGAATGTAGAGAGTACATGGAATAAAGAAAACAAGAAAATAGTTGCCCTCCCTTTTATGCCTAAAATGAAGCAAATCACTTCAAAAATGAAAGAAAGTCAATATAAATTTGTATATACCTTTGATAATACCGTAAAAAACAAAGTATGTAAAAATAAATTGGAAGGAGAAGACAGTAATACAGATGATGTAGCGGGGGTATACATAATCAATTGCAATAATTGTGGAGACAGATATGTGGGGGAATCAGGTAGGGGAATAAGGACTAGAGTCCAAGAACAAAGAAGGGCAGTACAGCTTAACTCTCAGGGGAGTGCTATAGCTAGACATTGTTGGGAAAATGACCATAGGATGGATTTCAAAAACAGTAGGCCTATATACAAAAGCAACAAAATTAGTCACAGGAGGGTAGTAGAAGGTGCACTTATCAGAGAGATTAAAATAATTGAAGGAAACAAAGGTTTTACCTCAGAAGATCCCATAAGCCGAGCTTTGATATTAAAAGAAGCTAAGATTGACCCTGCTGACCTGGAGATTAGGTTTCCTGTCCAACAGACTTTTGGTGACCACACCCTTACCACAAGGGTGAATCCCATTGACCATCAGCCCAGGATATCAGAGCGACAAGAGGGGATTGGCAACTCTCAAGAAAACCAGAACAGCCATCACATAAATGACAGCTCAACGAGAAGACGTTCCAGAAGACTGCTGGGCCTTGACCCAGGCTAACATCCCAAACATCTCTTGAGAATGGGCCACAGACAGGGCCTGAAAGTACTCGAGTGTGGAGTAAAACTAAATGTAAATACTTAGAAGTAAACAAGTTACAAAGTGATTTTGTGGGTTTCTTTTTCAATAATAATAATAATAATAATCATAATAATAATAATAATAAAATAATAATAGTATAATAATAACTAATAATAATAAAAATAACGACATCAAGCTGTATGGTAAGAGCATCAAGGAAATGGATAACCTAATCCAGACTGTAAGGATTGTATCTGGGGACATCAGGATGGAGTTTGGAATAGAAAAATGCGCCTTAGTCAACATACAAAAGGGCAAGTAACAAGAACTGAAGGGATAAAGCTACGCCAGAATGGAAGCAACATCAAAGGCACATAGATGAGACTGGATACAAATACCTGGGAATAATGGAAGGAGGGGATTTAAAACACCAAGAGATGAAGGACACGATCAGGAAAGAATATATGCAGAGACTCAAGTCAAAACTCAACGCCGGAAATATGATAAAAGCCATAAACACATGGGCAGTGCCAGTAATCAGATTCAGCGCAGGAATAGTAGAATGGACAAAGGCAGAACTCCGCAGCTTAGATCAGAAAACCAGGAAACATATGACAATACACAAAGCACTACACCCAAGAGCAAATACGGACAGACTATACATAACACGAAAGGAAGGAGGGAGAGGACTACTAAGCATAGAGGACTGCGTCAACATCGAGAACAGAGCACTGGGGCAATATCTGAAAACCAGTGAAGACGAGTGGGTAAAGAGTGCATGGGAAGAAGGACTAATAAAAATAGACGAAGGCCCAGAAATATACAGAGACAAGAGAATGACAAACAGAACAGAGGACTGGCACAACAAACCAATGCACGAACAATACATGAGACAGACTAAAGAACTAGCCAGCGATGACACGTGGCAATGGCTACAGAGGGGAGAGCTAAAGAAGGAAACTGAAGGAATGATAACAGCGGCACAAGATCAGGCCCTAAGAACCAGATATGTTCAAAGAACGATAGACGGAAATAACATCTCTCCCATATGTAGGAAGTGCAATACGAAAAATGAAACCATAAACCACATAGCAAGCAAATGTCCGGCACTTGCACAGAATCATTGCAAAAAGAGGCATGATTCAGTGGCAAAAGCACTCCACTGGAGCCTGTGCAAGAAACATCAGCTACCTTGCAGTAATAAGTGGTATGCACACCAACCTGAAGGAGTGATAGAAAACGATCAGGCAAAGATCCTCTGTGACTATGGTATCAGAACAGATAGAATGATACGTGCAAATAGACCAGACGTGACGTTGATTGACAAAATCAAGAAGAAAGTATCACTCATTGATGTCGCAATACCATGGGACACCAGAGTTGAAGAGAAAGAGAGAGAAAAAATGGATAAGTATCAAGATCTGAAAATAGAAATAAGAAGGATATGGGATATGCCAGTGGAAATCGTACCCAAATCCATAGGAGCACTAGGCACAATCCCAAGATCCCTGAAAAGGAATCTAGAAAACTAGAGGCTGAAGTAGCTCCAGGACTCATGCAGAAGAGTGTGATCCTAGAAATGGCGCACATAGTAAGAAAAGTGATGGACTTCTAAGGAGGCAGGATGCAACCCGGAACCCCGCACTATAAATACCACCCAGTCGAATTGGAGGACTGTGATAGAGCAAAAAGAAAAAATAAATAAATAAAAATAAATAAATAAATAAATAAATATAAAAAAAATATTAAAATTATAATAATTGAAAAAGAAACCCACACAATCACTTTGTAACTTGTTTACTTCTTAGTATTTACATTTAATTAAATGTGATGCTTAGAAGTAAACAAGTTACAAAGTGATTGTGTGGGTTTCTTTTTCAATCTTCAGAAAAAACTGAAAGAAGTTTTTGTTTGGTTAATAATAATAATAATAATAATAATAATAATAATAATAATAATAATAATAATAATAATAATATAATAGTATTAATAATAATAATAATAATAATAATAATAATATCGAAATTCTGACTGTCGTTCGATAATACGATAACGTATGAAAAAGATCGAAATATTGTGATACCAAAAGTATTGTTGTCGTTTACTCTCCCTTTTTGCGATTAATTTTGACCTTCAGCTCACAAAGATCGTATCAAATAGCTTCTATATTAAGTCCTTAAATACTTTTTTATATCAAACCATAAAATAATTCTCTCAGTTTGTTGAAATTAGCATAAGATTATATTTAAAAAATACGACATGACAACTCTTCCTTCTTCCTTTCCGGCCTCGGCTCCTCAACACGACGAACAGTTTTCAAGTTCTTCGTCAAAAGAAAAACTTTTTTTAACGGTACTTACCGACGTTATTCTAGCTCAAACCGATGATCTTGGAGAGCAGAAGAAACGCAGATATAACGAACTTTACGAATTTGGGACGATATACACGCGACGTCACTTAGACACCGTTAAATAACTCAATAAATAACGAGGTGGAGAGCAGTGAGAACCTATTTCACTTATCAGCTGATGGCAGAGTAGTGTGGACTGGCATCACTGGCTTGTCTGCCTGGCCATACTCGCTTGAGAAAATGTGACGGCATATATTTACGTCTATTTCTTCGTATATGTTTGAGTATAATATCACCTTCTAGTTTATTCATTATGAAAAAAATGTCTCTTTTGTAGCTGATACTATAAAAATAAAAGATTTGTCGCGGGTCTAAAAGATTTATTCCGGATTTAAAAATGAACTTTTGGACGAATGTCAGCACCATAGATGTAATCTATGGTCAGCATGGTATACCTCCATCGAACAGAATTTTGCTATCAATAAATGCGTAAATTTATCGAGTTCTGGTGTATTATCTCTAATTTCAGTTTATATATAAGTAACCATATTCGTTTACTTATGAAAATTATATACTACAAGCTATGTAGTTAAGTAAAAGTGTTAGTATTTATGGAAAACATACTAATAATTTCAGTGCGGCATCCTCTAATAGCAAGTAGTGCCCGTGCACCGTATGGATGGAAAGAGAGAGAGAGAGAGAGAGAGAGAGAAGAGAGAGAGAGAGAGAGAGAGAGAGAGAGAGAGAGAGAGAGAGAGAGAGAGAGAGAGAGAGAGAGAGAGAGAGTCTAAAGATGATCAGCCTAGTATTCTTGATGAGAGAGAAAAAAAATTGCTGAGTTATTATTATGTTAATGAAATTTGTTAATCAACTTCAACAATTCTTGTTTTGAATATCAGTAGAGAGAGAGAGAGAGAGAGAGAGAGAGAAGAGAGAAGAGCTCGAGAGAGAGAGAGAGAGAGAGAGAGAGAGAGAGAGAGATTATTTATCAGTCACAGTGATTCAATTTACCTTATCAATGACCTCTACTAACTCGGTCTACATAATTTTGGTAACACGCAAGAAATTCTCAGAGAGCAAAGTACACCAAAGTACTCTCGTAATTAATCTACTTCCTTTCACAAATGCTCAAAATTTACATAAACATCATTCACTCGTAAAGAGAGTGGTATGTGACAGAAAAAACATTAGCAAATTTGATTTGATTCCTGCTGTAATATGCAAAATATACAACCCAAAATAACCAATCGCAGTGATAAAATGGCCGAAAACACTCGCAAACTTGATTTAATTCCCGTTGTAATATACAAAATAAACAACCAAAAACATTCAAATGTAAATATCGTGAAATAGAATTATATAAACACCAAACGGCACTGCCAATTCGAAAAAATACTATTCAAAATACACCCGAAACATCCACTTTCAACCGAGAGTGGCAAGATGGCCGCCTCTAAGGCACGGTATTCGGGGAAACCTCATTGTTTGTTTACATTCGTGACGAGGCATAACGTAACCTACATAACGCTGCCTATATAACGTAACCTACTGATTACGTCCGTTTCGCAACGCCTTCTTTGCCGCAGTGATAATGGTGTGATTCGTTCGGCGTAACTTGGGCGATCTGTAGTAGCTACTACTAGTATCTCGCTTTCGGGGCATCTGGGCATCTAGCCGGGTCATTACTAAGGGTATGTTGGTTTGCTATTGGTAGGTACTACCTATAGTATACCTAGGTATACTAGCCTATCACTTTCGGGGCATCTAGGCAGCTCGCTGGTTCATTACTCTTAAGGGTACGTTGGTCCGTATCTCGCTTGTGGGGGCATCTGGGCATCTCGCCGGGTCATTACTAGCCTAGGTAAGGCAACGTTGGTCCTTATCTCTCTTTGGGGACATCTGGGCATCACTCTGGGTCATTACTAAGGGTACCTACCTATGTTGGTTCATAGTATCTCACTTTGGGGGCATCGGGACATCTAGCCGGGTCATTACTACCCATACCTAGGCAACGTTGGTCTGTAGGCTATCTTGCTTTCGGGGGCATCTGTGCATCTCGGTGGGTCATTAGGCTACCTACTACCTAAGTAGCCTAAGGGTACGTTGGTCCATACCTACCTAGCCTAGGGTAAAAAACCGCATGGTACAGGGGTGGACCATGTACGATCAATGTGTACAACCCCGAAAAAAGTACAATTATAAACGCGTCCTGACATCGGAGATGGGCATCAGACGCGACTTGTTGTTGGTGAGAAACGGAGCTAAAGACCTCTACTCCGGTGTCAGGACGCGTTATAATGTACTTTTCTTGGGGTTGTACACATTGATTGTACATGGTCCACCCCTGTACCATGCGGTTTTTTACCCTATTCTAAATCGTCTCTCAGCCTTCTTCTAGTGTTTTGGGTTTGATCATGGAAACACTAGGACCGGGTCATGTTGTGTTCAGTTGGGATGATGAAATGCGTTTGGTTCTGAATTAGGTGATTTTCACGTGAAACGCCTTTCATAGGGTGGTTATTTTTTTGGAAGACTCCAGCCACCTCTAACGGATTGCAGCCACCTAACCAAAAAAGTACCGTAATTTGCTGCCATGAGCATCGAGTCAAGGGTTGTGTCTAAATGACAAAATTATGGTATAATTCAAGTGCTTTTACGGGAAGGGGCTGCGTTCCAAGAGAGCTGGGTGCTATGTCGCCGCTTGGTCATTTACCCTATATGTCCCATTCCTGAAAAACCCGAATTTTTTCTACGTTATCGAATAAGTCAAAGTGTTGTAACAGTGCACTAACATTCACGTTACGTGCTTCCACTCAGGAAGGTGGAACGGGAAAGAACGGCTGCATCTAGACCAGAGCGCGGGTTTATGAACCATACTGTTTCGATTCCTTCTGACTGGTTGGGTTTTAAAAAAATCAGTAGGCCTAGGGCGTGACCTAGGCCAACTGGACATATGATTGACTGGGTTTAAAGTACAGAACAGAAAAAAAAGTTGCAAAAGCATTTATGAATAGCGGATGGTCTACGAGCTGCTTTCACTTCCCAGATTAATTTTGTATAAATTTTAACATGCAGTGTTTATAAATTTTTTCTTGATATTTCAGAACTTCTAACTAACATACATATATGTAAATATGTTTTGCTTGTATTTTCATATAAAATTTTTTCCAAATTTATTAATTTACAACCTTATACTATACTGTAATGCACTGGTGATATCTTCCTCTTTTATATTGCAGGAGCTGTATTTTGCTAAGGTTTAAGAAGGCATATCTGTTCTGTCAAAATGGCACTAGCTCAGAATATGCCTCTTTTGTCAAGGCTGGTGTCATCGTCGGTGGCAATTGCCAGTCATGCAGGGGGAATAATAAGGGACATTCTTAAGAAAGGAGAACTTGGCATTGTAGAAAAAGAGGTAAGAACAATGTTTGCACCAAGATATCGTAAATGCTACATTGTATTTTGTTTTTTATTATTCTGTGATTGGGATGACAACTGATCATATAGTTTGTTGGAGATATGTGGCTAACACTCTGTGTTAGTTTGTGCATGCATAACTTTGGTTTCACTAAGACTGTTTGCCACTTACTAATCTTACCTATACTACCTGTGATCTGCTCAGTTCTGCCTGCTCATGAGACCTGACTGTTATGAGTCTTTCACACCACTTCCAGACTCAAACTGGTGTCATTCAAATTTAGTTCCCACTTCTTCCGCTTTCCTTTACTAAGTGGTTCACGCCACTCGTCTGTCAACGCTCATGGGTTTGTATTGAACAAAATTAATTCTGGTTAGGTGACATTCTTTTTGTTCATGAATTGCAAACATTTGTTTAAATTTTGGTCATTTTGGAGGATCCTTATCTTTTTTCTTTTCCAGAATGCAAGTGATCTACAAACAGAGGCTGACAGAGCTGCCCAGCGTTGCATAATAAGTTCACTGAATAAATGCTTCCCTAAGATTACTATAATAGGTGCAGTATTTTATATTTTGAATTTTTACAAATTATTTTGTACTGCAGTAAGTTTGCATTTAGTGAAAATATTTCACAAAAAATTAGTGTATAGCTATGTTAAAACTTGGAGAAATACTGCAGTGTAGTTTTACTTTTTACACTTCTCTGACATAAATGGGGTTTTTGAGCACTTGAATAATGGGAGCAATTGGTAGAATAGAAAAGAAACATGCCTTTGTAGAGACTGAATTAACCTGACTTTTCATGTGATCTAGCAATTTTTTAATTTGTTCATGAACCTTACCTGCCAGATATATATATAGCTGTATTCTCCGAAGTCCGACTGAATTTCAAAACTCCTGGCACACGCAGTGGTCGGCCAGGTGGTAGTACCCATTCCCGCCGCTGGGAGGCGGGCGTCAGGAACCATTCCCATTTTCTGTCAGATATTTTCTGTCGCCGGTGCAGCCAACAAGTGTTTTCTGCACCTCCGTCATTGGATTTTGGAACTCTTTTGTACACTTGAGTATCCCGATTGATTTTTGGTTATTTGATTTGGATCGGTGGTTAGGCATACGCTAATTGTGGATTGGTTTTGAATTTGGCTTGATTTTTCCTTAAACTTAAGATGTCTGGATCTAGTTCGAAGAATGCAAGGTGAGGCTGCCGAAATCTTCGGTAGACCCAAATACAGTGTGCGCGAATTGTGTTGCGATCGTCGCCGGAGAGGAAGCCTTTTGACGACAAAGCTTTTGAGCGCCCTGGTTGCGCTAAGGATATACCTGTGGCGGTCCATGTGAGAAGGAGGAGGGCTTCCCCTCGCCCCTTGTCTTCTCACAGGATCAGCCCTAAATCGAAGAAGATTGAGAATTTGCAACATCAAATTGCCTTATTGGTTGCAGAGAAAGAGGAAAAGTCACGTCACAGGAGGAAGGATGATAAGCTGCCAGTCAAGAAATCCAGGCAGTCTCCTTCTCCTTCTCATCGCCTCGCTCTTTCTCCTGTTACCTCGCCTTCGAGATTTCGTGCACGAAGGTCTGCAGAGCACGACGTTAAGGCGGCAGCGAGACTTGACGCCAGGCCTGACGCTCGGCTGGGCGCTCGGCTAGACGCCGGGCGGGGCGCTCGGCTGGATGCCAAGCGTGACGCTCGGCAGGACGCTCGGCTTGACGCCAGGCATGGCGCGCAGCTGGACGCATGACGTAGTGTTTCTTCAGACATTCGCCGAGATTCGGAGGATAGTAATGAATCTCAAGAAGGAAACTTGTCGGAGGAATTAACTGAAGAACAATCATCAACAGTATCTTCAGATTACCAGGTTTTGGTTCAATTGCTTCGAACCTCCTTTGAAGAGAAGTTTAAACCTGAAGCCCTGCAGTTGCCTCCTTCACAATTGCTATCGTCGAAGGCTATCAAGACTCCAGGATTGTTGAAGATGGCTACTTCATTATCAACAAAAAGGGCTTTTAAGAAAATGCAGAGTTGGATGGAGTCAAGAAAAGCCCGAAACAAGAATGCTTTCGCCCTACCCCCTTCAAGACTGACAGGCAAGGCAGGTCTTTGGTATGAGACAGGGGAGGAGATAGGTTTTAGAGCCCCCTCTTCGTCCCAAGGTGACTTCGCTACCTTGGTAGATGCACCGAAGAGATCCCTTTTGTCGACGACGAAAGTCCCTGGCCCACCCTTTCTGAAATGGACCATCATATGAAGGGACTCTTCCGTAC
This sequence comes from Macrobrachium nipponense, assembly GCF_015104395.2. Lineage (NCBI taxonomy): Eukaryota > Metazoa > Arthropoda > Malacostraca > Decapoda > Palaemonidae > Macrobrachium > Macrobrachium nipponense. The sequence continues at coordinate 5,748,507 of NC_061107.1, forward strand.
GATAGAAGTTTTCAACTTTTTGGATTGGTGTTTAGGGGTCTTGGATAACCGGTCGCGTGTCCTGATTTGCTTAGCCTGGAGGAGCTGTCCAGCGTGCTTGCATGCATGGACAAGGCCGTCAGGGATGGTTCGGAGGAGTTGGCCTCGCACTTCTGCACTTCGATTTTGAAGAAGAGAGCGGCCTATTGTGGTTTTACTGCAAAGGCAGTCTCTATCTCTCAAAAGGCAGAATTGTTGTATGCGCCTCTTTCGAGCCATCTCTTTCCCCCAGGCTATGGTCAAAGATCTGGCTGTCAGTCTACAAGAGAAGGCTACCCAAGACCTCCTAGCTCAGTCGGTAAAACGTACGGTTGTTTCTTCTACGTCTGCACGGACGCAACCTTTCAAGAAGCAGAAGCCCTTTCGAGGTGGAGTTTCCTCGAGGACATCTTCTCGAGGAAGTACACGTTCCAGAGGCAGAGTCTCGGCTAAGATCAGAGGAAAGAAATGAACCAGAGATCCTTCAGCCACCAGTAGGAGCCAGGCTTCGACTATTCTCAAAAGCTTGGATAGAGAGGAAGGCGGACAGCTGGTCGCTCAACGTCATCAAGCGGGGGTACAAGATTCCTTTCTTGAAACAAACCTCCCCCACTGCAACGACACCAAGGATTTATCCCCTATTTACCATCAGGGAGAAGCAACAAATCTTTTTCGATCTGCTCGAGCAGATGTTAGAAAAGAGAGCGGTGGAACAGGTCGTAGACCTGGAATCCCCAGGCTTCTACAACAGGATATTCCTGGTGCCGAAACAGTCGGGAGGTTGGCGACCAGTCTTAGATGTGAGCAGTCTGAATCGGTTCGTACAGAAGCAGAAATTCAAGATGGAGACACCTCAGTCAGTTCTTTGGGACCTTTAAGACAAACGCTTGGATGGTTTCATTAGACCTTCAAGATGCGTATTTCCACGTCCCCATCCATCCACAGTCGATGAAGTATCTTTGGTTTGTCCTAAAAGGGACAGTTTATCAATTCAAGGCGCTTTGCTTCGGATTGAGCACGGCCCTATGGTCTTCACGACTTTAATGAAGAACGTGGCGAGTGGTCAATTTTGCAAATATCTGAGTCTCTATGTACCTGGACGACTGGCTCATTCGTGCCTCCACTCAAACGCGGTGTCTGAAGGATCTTCAAACAACTTTATCGTTGGTGAAGTCCCTGGGACTACTGGTGAATTTCGAAAAGTCACATCTGATTCCAACCCAATCCATCCTGTTCTGGGGATTCAGATGGATTCAGTGGCTTTTCGAGCTTTTCCGTCCCAGGGACGTCAGCAGCAATTTTTAGACAAAGTGTCAGCCTTCCTAAGGAAAGATTCGTGCTCGGTGAGGGAATGGATGAGCCTGCTGGGGACCATTTCCTCGCTGGAGAAGTTTGTTTCCTTGGGGAGACTGCACCTCAGACCGCTACAATTTTTTCTCAAGGAAAATTGGAAAGAAAACAAGAATCTGGATATGATCTTAAAAATTTCAGGAGAGGTAAAACATCACTTAAAATGGTGGCTAGATCCAGTGAAGTTGTCGGAGGGCGTGTCTCAAGCTTCAGAGCCCTGACCTAGTGTTGTTCTCCGACGCGTCCACCACGGGGTGGGGAGCAACATTAGGGGGGGAAGAAGTGTCAGGCACCTGGAGAGGGGAACAGGTGTCCTGGCACATAAAACCTAAAGGAAATGGCAGCCATCTTTTTAGCTCTCCAGTTTTTCCAAGAAAAAGTCTCTCATTGAATAGTCCAAGTCAACTCAGACAACACCACAGCTCTGGCGTACTTGAAGAAGCAGGGAGGAACACAGTCTCGGTCCCTTTTTGCTCTGGCAAAGGAGATCTTGCTGTGGGCAAGGGCATGGACGTCACGATCCTTACAAGGTTCGTAGCAGGAGTAGAGAACGTCCGGGCAGATCTCCTCAGCAGACGAGGTCAACTTCTGCCAACCGAGTGGACTCTGCATCAGGAGGTATGCCAAGAGCTGTGGGGGTTATGGGTATACGTCCGCTAGTGGACATCTTTGCGACGTCCAGAACGAAGAGGCTTCCACTGTACTGCTCCCCAGTACTCGACCCAAGCGGCAGTGGCGATAGACGCACTTCTCTGGGGACTGGACGGGGATGGACCTATACGCCTTTCCCCCGTTCATGATCTTAAGGGAAGTCATGAGAAAGTTTGCGGCGTTGGAAGGGACGAGATTGACTTTGATCGCCCCGTTCTGGCCGGCGAGAGACTGGTTCACAGAGGTCATGGCCTTCGTAGTAGACTTCCCGAGGACGCTTCCAGTATGGACAGATCTACTCAGACAGCCCCACCTCGAGAGGTACCCACAGGAAACCTCTCCGCTCTGAGTCTGAACTGCATTCAGACTATCCCCAAAAGTTGGCCAGAGCGAGAGGCTTTTCTAGGTCAGTGGCGAAAGCTATCGCCAGTGCAAGAAGAGCTTCATCCAACGCAGTGTACCAATCGAAGTGGGCAGTCTTCAGGAGTTGGTGCAAGAAGAACGGCATTTCCTCCACCACGACCTCTGTGAGCCTAGATTGCTTGACTTCCTTTTATATCTGAGAAGGGATCTAAAACTTGCAGTCCTCTACAATCAAGGGATATAGGAGTGTGCTTTCAGTTGTCTTTAGGCACAGAGGCCTGGACTTGGCGGACAACAGAGACCTTCACGATCTCTTGAGATCTTTTGAAACAACGAAGGTTCAACAACCCAGGTTGCCGTCTTGGAACTTGGACGTAGTTCTGAAGTTCCTCATGTCCAGTCCATGGCGAAAACCTATGCATACGGCTTCCCTGAAGGATGTTACTAGAAAAGCTATCTTCCTGATTGCTCTGGCGACGGCGAAGAGAGTCAGCGAGGTGCAAGCGATTAGCAAATACGTGGGTCTTTAAAAGGTTATAACGCGGTCTGTTCCTTGAGCCCAGCGTTCCTGGCAAAAAATGAAAATCCGTCCAACCCTTGGCCTAGGACTTCGAAATTAAAGGGATGGCCGAAAAATCGTTGGGGGCGCAAGCCAGAGAGAATTCTGTGCCCTGTCAGGGCTCTCAAATTCTACCTAAAGAAGACTAAGGATTGTAGAGGTCTTTCTGATAACTTGTGGTGTTTGGTAAGGAAGCCAAATTTACCAATGTCAAAGAATGCTTTGGCTTTTTTCTTGAGGGACACCATCAAGGAAGCGCATTCATCCTGTCAAGACAGTGATATGAAAATGTTGAAGGTGAACTGCGCATGAAGTTGAGGCTATTTCTACGTCGGTAGCCTTCCAAAAGAACATGCACTCAATGACATCTTGAATGCCACATTTTGGCGTAGTAATTCAGTGTTTGCCTCTCACTATCTTTCGGGATGGTGAGGAACTACATACTGAGAAAGTGTTACTCTTTGGGCCCATATGTCGCACCAGACACTATATTGGGGACAGAGAGTAGCACTCTTCCTATCATTTAGGAAATAATATGTTAGTTTGGACTTTTTAATTTTATTTCTTTTTATTTTTTATTTTTTATTTTTATTATGTTTATTTAGGTGTTTTTAGTTTTTATTTATTGTGGGTCTTGGGTCGGCCGCCTTAGGCGGACTTCCCTCCATTAGCCTTGGTTATACAAGTTTAACCAGATAGGCTAGGTCAGGTGGTAACGTTTTTGCTTCGCCCTCATAGTAGGGTAAAATGTTTTTGTCACATTGTGGTCACGTCCCCGTTGACAAATCATCTGGAGCGCACCAGCTACATAGGATAGGTCACGTCCTTGCTGGCACCTCCAGTGAAGCATTTAACAGCAATTCTGGTGTCCTTGATCAACACCTATATGATTTCTGTCACATTGTGGCACGCTCCCCCCCCGTGACAGTTCATTAGAGCGCACCAGCTACACAGGTCACGTCCTTGCTGGCCACCTCTAGGAATGCATTACCCAAAAATTGGAGGTCTATAATGTAGGATCTAGTTGCTTTGTGGTCACGCCCCTGTTGACAGATCCTCTAGAACTCAACAGCATCGCAGGAGTCTCTAGTAAAGCAGAAGCAGACTTGGGTGACGGTACTCACGAAGTCAGCTATGCTAACGGTAAGGAACCAAGATATCAATCATGTAAATGGAATTTTTTCCCAAAATCCGAGTCTGTCTCCCCCTTCCTCCAAAGGTGGGATTCAGCTATATATATATCTGGCAGGTAAGGTTCATGAACAAAATGATATTGTTATGATACAATAAAGTTTGTTCATACTTACCTGGCAGATATATATAATCAAAGTGCCCACCCACCTCCCCTCAGGAGACAGTGGCACTAGAAAATCTGACAGAAAATGGGAATGGTTCCTGACGCCTGCCTCCCAGCGGCGGGAATGGGTACTACCACCTGGCCGACCACTGTGTGTGCCGGGAGTTTTGAAATTCTGTCGGACTTCGGAGAATACAGCTATATATATATCTGCCAGGTAAGTATGAACAAACTTTATTGTATCATAACAATATCATTTTCTTAATCATAATATTGCTATTATAGACTCAGTTTGAAGGATTTTGATCTGCTTAGGATTATACATATTTTGTGGTAACACTTTCTCTGTGACTGTAATCATTGCAGGGGAGGAAGGAGAGGAGGAAACACAAAATACCGGCGACAAAGTTTTTGATCCAGACGTGATGCCAGCGGTGAATGTTAAGTGTCCTTCAGAACTGTCTTCACTGGCTGAGGAAGAGGTATTTGTCACACCCGCTCTTGGGTAGTAAATAATTGAAGATCTGAATTCATGCTTCCAAGTTAAAACAGCCGTGAATTTTTATGCTGATGAAGTTCGGAAGTTATTTTTTAGTTTCTGCCTCCATGCACTGCATCTAGTGTGGTTATTATGTAATTTGAACAGATTTCTGTAGTCTTATTTTACCTGAATATGACGGTAGGTTATTAAATGACGGTACTACCTGATAAAGTTAGGGCAACTGTACAAATAAGTTTTTAGTTGTTCAAATGAAATTTACAGCTCATTCTTTGTTTATAAATTATGTCTCAAGTATTTTAAGACTCGTATACCCTTTCAGATTGTAGTATGGGTGGATCCACTGGATGGCACTGCAGAATATACACAAGGTACCGTATTGTGAAATTCATGAACTATATAATTAATCATTAATTTTGGATCTGTTAGTCCTCTGTCTTACTGTACAGTATAGTACTAGTACTTCTCAGTCAGCAATTTTCATTATTGCAATTGAAATCAGCTCTCTCAGGACCTGTAGAGTGCTGAAGGCTAAAAATATCTCTAATTTTAATATAAAGTCCAAAAACAACACTTCATATATATTCATACTTATTGCAAACTATTGTTTTACTTGTGCTGTTCTTGTTGATAACGAGTTAGAATGTCTGTATATAGTGTGGATACAGAGAGAAAGTATACTGTACTGGGAGTACCTTGACTAATTTGGAACCTGTTTCAGTGTTTACTTTATACTGGTGTATATACACTACTGTATTGTATACGCATTTACTAAAGGAGATCATTTTTGCTCTAGTAAAGTGAGGTCTGTGTTACATTATGCATAGAGTTCACATGTAGTAGTATACTTCGCTAGTTTGTCTGACTAAGGAGCAGGTAGTTTGGTACAAGGACCAAGTATCAATGAAGTCCAAAGTATTAGAATGGAGGAAAATGAGCAGTGTTTTCAGTGAAACTGGGATGAGAGGGGTTGAAAGGTAGGGCGAAAGTTGATATATGATATTGGTGAATTCTACTAAGTGTTGTGAGATTAATCAAAGTATACAGGCAAAGTGGAATGAGATTGGGTGAAAAGTAACGAAAAAATTGACTTACGATGTTGCCTAATTCTACCATGTGTTGTGAGAAGATTGATCAAAGTATGGAGATGTCATCGTAATGAGTGTGAAAGGTAGACTCGCACTTCCAACTTAACCTTGTATTTGAGTCGGTTATCCAATGAATGTGCTTGAAGAAAGTAAATGGCGACAGAGCCTTGATTTCTTCAACTCAAACTTCAGTGAGCGTCCTCTTACGGAAGAAAAATCTCCTTTTGACGTAGTAAGATAAGAAATCTGGAACATTAAGAATATTTTATTTAAGAAATGTCACTTGAGGGTAGCTTCAATAAATCTACGAAAAGTGCAGAGATGTTTCTTCTCTTGATTTTGAGTGGTTAGGAACGACTCCCCTATATTTTTTATAAATTTTATGTACAGTCTAGTCAAACATTATTTGAAAAAGAGTTCCCTTATTTTCCTTTGCTGCAGCTTTGCCATTCCCCCTTGCCCCAGGTAAAAGTATGCTTAAGCCAAAAATCAAAGAGGGAGGAAGAAATAAACATGCTTATTGAATTTTTAATCAATATATGACTCACTTTTGGTCTAGTTTTGTAGATCAACAGAGTAAGGCAGCTGTGAGGTAAAGTTTTGTATCCATGCAACATGAAAATTATTTAGATATTTCATAATAATTTACTTCTCTATAGATATGTAGTGCAAAATATTAAATAAGATAAATATGCTAAGATTATAAACATATAAGGAAGATTTGAAATCTGGCTTAGTAAACAGTCAAATTTAGAACATGACATTCATGCTACATAATAAAATTTTTTTTAACATTGTTCTCAATTTGTGTGACAAGTGAACTTACATTAATCGTGCCACCTTAGAAATGGTTGTATTTTACTTGTAAATATACCCTGTTTGGTGAACATCATCCTTGATACTGACTGTGCTTGTATGAATTCAGCCCACAGGTTAGGGGAGCTACACCATCTTAGCCTGCGTGCGTTTGTTAAGTTTCTGTTTGCATTCGAGTTCATATTTCCATTCTAGCATTAATGTGGACCTGCATTTTGTAGTTTTGTCATTTTTGTAAGTAGTGTTTATTTACATTATATTGCTTCTTTGTGAGTAGATATTTTTTGTGTTATGAATACACAAATGTTTGCCTTTCTTTTTTTTGTAATCTAACATCTTGACTGACAGTCAGCTCATATTACAGGGAGTATAACAGATTATGTAGGAGATTGTACAAGAGCACTAAGCTCAGACAAATTGAAATAACTACTGAATTTTTTATTGTTCTGTTTATCATCAAAATTTCTGTTGTATGGTTTTATTCTAGATGCAGCGATGAGGTAGTAATTGAGATAACATAATAACAAACTAGGTAGAATTCCAGAGCTAATTACTGAAAAAATTCTACTTGCATTTCTTCCATTTTTGTGTATTTTCATCTTTTCACTACGGTTACTCATTCATAAGTCATCTTTTCTTTCCACTCTTTGTAGCATCCTTGTAATGTCTGCTGTGCCTTTTACTTTTCATCCATAACCTTTTGAGTTTTTTCAGATTTGTCTTAACTTCCTTGAATATGCCATGTTCAAGTTGTACCCATCATCAAAGAATAAAATTTTGTCAGACAATAAAAAGAACAACTTGTTGGTCAAGTTAAAGGTTTTTTTATCATTATCAAAGAAGGAAGAAGGAACTCAAGCAACCTTCCAGTTAAATGGAAAAATTAGTATTTTTACGTGAGGCCTATGCTTGGTGATTTTGTATAGTATTAACTGATAAATTTACAAATGAGATTTTCTCTCATAAGTTCACCATGAAGGAAACTTCTCTCATTACTTGCCCTTGAAACTAATAGACCACATAAGTCTTTGTAGCTGTCCAGTAACATGATACTAGTTTGTTATTATATTTGCTCTCACAGTCATTTACAGTTCATGTGTTTCCTTCTCTCATAACTTGACCAAGAAACTTTTAAGCCACATAAATCTTGGTGGCTGTCCAGTAACATTAGTTTATTATTATATTTGCTTCCATAGTCCCATTTTACAGTTTTTTTCCCCCCATGGTTGTTTTTTTGGTTTTTTCCTCACAAAATATTGATTGTAGTATTGAAATATTTTATACTATGTGTATGTTATACGAACCAATGTCTAGGTAGCCCATTTTTATTTTCTTATTGCACAGAGCATTGGAGACAAGGTAATACATTTGACCGACAGTTTGAGTTGTGAGAACTTTTATTTCCAGTTATTGCTGGGAATGAATACAAGTGGTCTAGTGAGAAATCACTTCATTTGGGTTGTGTGTGAAGTGTTTGCAAACCTTGACTTGTTCTCTTGGAATGCTTACACTCTTTGGAGGATATTTTTGTTCTCCTACGTTCTCTTTCATTTGTAAATCTAGTAGGTTTTTCGTTATATTCATTAAGTTTTTGTACGTAGTGGCACTACTTTTAAAATTTATTTTGGCCCTCATTCATCTTGTAGGGTTATTTTGTATGTAAAGGGTAATTTCTCATAAAAATTGGTTATGCTAATACTTTTTTCATCATGTGCCAGGGAGGCTGAAAAGCTTGTAGAATCTATTCCACCATCTTCTTATAACATTCCCTTTCTGGGGAATAGCTCTGCATCTTTGCAATAGTAACAAGGTTTATTTTTCATCTTGTCTTGGGTCATGCAATATGTCTTCATTCTTAAGGTTTCCAAGATAAAAACTTGTGTCTTAACCTCTTTTGTTCTGTCCAGACCACCGCAGCTGGTCTCTCTCCATGGAGCTCAAATCTTATTTAATTTAATCTCTCGTCAGAATTCTTTGCTCATTAGTCTGTCTGGTCTTGTATGATGACTTGATGGCCTAACTTCCAAAATGTCCCTTTATCAGCACCCTCTATCAGAAGGCTTGTCCCTGGAAGAAAAAATTATTTATCCAACTAGAAAAAAACTTTGATTGCCTTATTACAGAGACTTAGGTAGAGTTTTCTCTCTCTTCTATCTCCCACTGTTTTTGCAATTACCGCATTTTTTTGTTTTTGGATGTTATTTTTATTTATCCTCGACAACACCTGAACTCACAATCACATTGTATGTACTTGCTTAGGTGAACAAGGCAACAAACTTCTTTCCTTGAGAACGCTTGCATACTGCTGATGCGTGTTGCTTGTGGAGGGCATATATCATTTTGTTTTTGACTGTCATACACGAATACCAACTTCATTGGGATTTTACCATTACATTATTTCTCCTGATAATTCTCTAATTTGGGAGAGTTTCCCATTGCTGCAGGGTTCTGATATTTTTAGAAATGGATCGTTTTTAAGAGAAGAAAAATTACTCGGGGATTTTGTACCACCATTCAAGTTAGACTGATAGCATCAGGTCCCTATGTAATGTTTTGCCATTGTCCATGAGCCTATTTCTCATTGTTAGGTTTCTAGATCATATTACACAACAAGGAACTCATAGATGATACTTTGGACACTGGACAGGTTGGGAACAATCAGAATTTTAAAGACCATCATCTATTGATTGGTAATGACATCTTGTCTCTTGAACTAGGATATTGTTTTTGTAGCTGTGGCCCAAAATAAAAAACTTAATTCTCTTAGGAATCACAATAAAGGATGACAGTTAGGAAGTGAGAAGTATTGTTTTATGTATACTGACATATTCTAAATGATCCGTAAATAGTTGAGGGTGCAGAAAGAACTTTAGGTTTCATGGTACATGAAAGAATTCTACAGTCATTTGTAGCCTTGGTTGTGCACAGCATGACCACTGCTGAGTTTGAAGTAAATGGTTCTCTGAAATGTTTAAGTACTCATGAGCCTTTGCCTGGATGGTTGTGGGGTTGAATTTTCCTAATTGTTTGGGGTCTGGGGTGTTGAAGTTTCTCTATGATAACGATATGTATGCTACGGAATACTAAAATGCTGAAAAATTATATTCAGACTTTTTGTTAATTGATTTCAGCGAATGATCTCTCATAAAATTTTTGTACATGTG
>NC_061107.1:5758811-5800996 GCF_015104395.2 Macrobrachium nipponense
CACATGTACAAAAATTTTATGAGAGATCATTCGCTGAAATCAATTAACAAAGTCTTAATATAATTTTTCAGCATTTTAGTATTCCGTAGCATACATATCATTATCATAGAGAAACTTCAACACCCCAGACCCCAAACAATTAGGAAAATTCAACCCCACAACCATCCAGGCAAAGGCTCATGAGTACTTAAACATTTCAGAGAACCATTTACTTCAAACTCAGCAGTGGTCATGCTGTGCACAACCAAGGCTACAAATGACTGTAGAATTCTTTCATGTACCATGGAACCTAAAGTTCTTTCTGCACCCTCAACTATTACGGGATCATTTAGAATAATGTCAGTATACATAAAACAATACTTCTCACTTCCTAACTGTCATCCTTTATTGTGATTCCTAAGAGAATTAAGTTTTTTATTTTGGGCCACAGCTACCAAAAACAAATCCTAGTTTCGAAGGACAAGATGTCATTACCAATCAATAGATGATGGTCTTTTAAAATTCCCCTTGATTGTTTCCCAACCTGTCCCAGTTGTCCCAAAGTATCATCTATGAGTTTCCCTTGTTGTGTAATATGATCTAGCAACCCTAAACAATGAGAAATAGGCTCATGGACAATGGCAAAACATTACATAGGGACCTGATGCTATCAGTCTAACTTGAATGGTGGTACAAAATCCCCGAGTAATTTTTCTTCTCTTAAAAACGATCCATTTCTAAAAATATCAGAACCCTGCAGCAATGGGAAACTCTCCCAAATTAGAGAATTATCGGGAGAAATAATGTAATGGTAAAATCCCAATGAAGTTGGTATTCGTGTATGACAGTCAAAAACAAAATGATATATGCCCTCCACAAGCAACACGCATCAGCAGTATGCAAGCCAGTCTCAAGGAAAGAAGTTTGTGCTTGTTCACCTAAGTAGTACATACAATGTGATTGTGAGTTCAGGTGTTGTCGAGGATAAATAAAAATAACATCCAAAAACAAAAAAATGCGGTAATTGCAAAAACAGTGGGAGATAGAAGAGAGAGAAAACTCTACCCAAGTCTCTGTAATAAGGCAATCAGTTTTCTAGTGATAATAATTTTCAGACAAGCCCTTCTGATAGAGGGTGCTAATAAAGGGACATTTTGGAAGTTAGGCCATTAAGTCATCACACAAGACCAGACAGACTAATGAGCAAAGATTTCTGACGAGAGATTAAATTAAATAAGTTTTGAGCTCCATGGAGAGAGACCAGCTGCGGTGGTCTGGACAGAACAAAAGAGGTTAAGACACAAGTTTTTATCTTGGAAACCTTAAGAATGAAGACATATTGCATGACCCAAGACAAGATGAAAAATAAACCTTGTTACTATTGCAAAGATGCAGAGCTATTCCCCAGAAAGGGAATGTTATAAGAAGATGGTGGAATAGATTCTACAAGCTTTTCAGCCTCCCTGGCACATGGTGAAAAAAGTATTAGCATAACCAATTTTTATGAGAAATTACCCTTTACATACAAAATAACCCTACAAGATGAATGAGGGCCAAAATAAATTTTAAAAGTAGTGCCACTACGTACAAAAACTTAATGAATATAATGAAAAACCTACTAGATTTACAAATGAAAGAGAACGTAGGAGAACAAAAATATCCTCCAAAGAGTGTAAGCATTCAGAGAACAAGTCAAGTGTTGCAAACTTCACACAACCCAAATGGAAGTGATTTCTCACTAGACCACTTGTATTCATTCCCAGCAATAACTGGAAATAAAAGTTCTCACAACTCAAACTGTCGGTCAAATGTATTACCTTGTCTCCAATGCTCTGTGCAATAAGAAAATAAAAATGGGCTACCTAGACATTGGTTCGTATAACATACACATAGTATAAAATATTTCAATACTACAATCGATATTTTGTGAGGAAACACATGAACTGTAAATGACTGTGGAAGCAAATATAATAATAAACTAATGTTACTGGCCAGCCACCATTATTTATGTGGCTTAAAAGTTTCATGGTCAAGTTATGAGAGAAGGAAACACATGAACTGTAAATGACTGTGAGAGCAAATATAATAACAAAATAGTATAATGTTACTGGACAGCTACAAAGACTTATGTGGTCTATTAGTTTCAAGGCCAAGTAATGAGAGAAGTTTCCTTCATGGTGAACTTATGAGAGAAAATTCTCATTTGTAATTTATCAGTTTAATACTATACAAAATCACCAAGCATAGGCCTCACGTAAAAATACTAATTTTTCCATTTAACTGGAAGGTTGCTTGAGTTCCTTCTTCCTTCTTTGATAATGATAAAAAAACCTTTAACTTGACCAACAAGTTGTTCTTTTTATTGTCTGACAAAATTTTATTCTTTGATGATGGGTACAACTTGAACATGGCATATTCAAGGAAGTTAAGACAAATCTGAAAAAACTCAAAAGGTTATGGATGAAAAGTAAAAGGCACAGCAGACATTACAAGGATGCTACAAAGAGTGGAAAGAAAAGATGACTTATGAATGAGTAACCGTAGTGAAAAGATGAAAATACACAAAAATGGAAGAAATGCAAGTAGAATTTTTTCAGTAATTAGCTCTGGAATTCTACCTAGTTTGTTATTATGTTATCTCAATTACTACCTCATCGCTGCATCTAGAATAAAACCATACAACAGAAATTTTGATGATAAACAGAACAATAAAAAATTCAGTAGTTATTTCAATTTGTCTGAGCTTAGTGCTCTTGTACAATCTCCTACATAATCTGTTATACTCCCTGTAATATGAGCTGACTGTCAGTCAAGATGTTAGATTACAAAAAAAAGAAAGGCAAACATTTGTGTATTCATAACACAAAAAATATCTACTCACAAAGAAGCAATATAATGTAAATAAACACTACTTACAAAAATGACAAAACTACAAAATGCAGGTCCACATTAATGCTAGAATGGAAATATGAACTCGAATGCAAACAGAAACTTAACAAACGCACGCAGCTAAGATGTGTAGCTCCCTAACCTGTGGGCTGAATTCATACAAGCACAGTCAGTATCAAGGATGATGTTCACCAAACAAGGTATATTTACAAGTAAAATACAACCATTTCTAAGGTGGCATGATTAATGTAAGATCACTTGTCACACAAATTGAGAACAATGTTAAAAAATTTGTTATTAGTAGCATGAATGTCATGTTCTAAATTTGACTGTTTACTAAGCCAGATTTCAAATCTTCCTGCTATATTAATATGTTTATAATCTTAGCATATTTATCTTATTTAATATTTTTGCAGTAGATATCTATAGAGAATTAAATTATTATGAAATATCTAAAATATTTTCAAGTTGCATGGATACAAAACTTTACCTCACAGCTGCCTTACTCTGTTGATCTACAAAACTAGACCAAAAGTGAGTCATATATTGATTAAAAATTCAATAAGCATGTTTATTTCTTCCTCTGATTTGCTAGCATTACTTTTCCTGCAAGAATGCAAAGCTGCAGCAAAGGAAAATAAGGGAACTCTTTTTCAAATAATGTTTGACTAGACTGTACATAAAATTTATAAAAAAAAATACAGGGGAGTCGTTCCTAACCACTCAAAATCAAGGGAAGAACATATCTCTGACTTTTTTATAGATTTATTTGAGCTACCCTCAAGTGACATTTCTTGACTAAAATACTCTTAATGTTCCAGATTTCTTACTACGTCAAAAGGAGATCTTTCTTCTGTAAGAGGACGCTCACTGAAGTTTGAGTTGAAGAAATCAAGGCTCTGTCGCCATTTACTTTCTTCAAGCACATTCATTGGATAACCGACTCAAATACAAGGTTAAGTTGGAAGTGCGAGTCTACCTTTCACACTCATTACGATGACATCTCCATACTTTGATCAATCTTCTCACAACACATGGTAGAATTAGGCAACATCGTAAGTCAATTTTCTTGTTACTTTTCACCCAATCTCATTGTCTGTATACTTTGATTAATCTCACAACACTTAGTAGAATTCACCAACATCATATGTCAACTTTCGCCCTACCTTTCAATCCCTCCCACCACAGTTTTCACTGAAAAACACTGCTCATTTTCCCTCCATTCTAATGCTTTGGACTTCATTGATACTTGGTCCTTGTACCAAACTACCTGCTCCTTAGTCAGACAAACTAGCGAAGTATACTACTACATGTGAACTCTATGCATAATGTAACACAGACCTCACTTTACTAGAGCAAAAATGATCTTCTAATGCTATACAATACAGTACTGTGTGTATACACCAGTATAAAGTAAACACTGAAACAGGTTCCAAATTAGTCAAGGTACTCCCAGTACAGTATACTTTCTCTCTGTATCCACACTATATACAGACATTCTCACTCGTTATCTACAAGAACAGCACAAGTAAAACAATAGTTTGCAATAAGTATGAACATATATGAAGTGTTGTTTTTGAGATTTATATTTAAATTAGAGATATTTTTAGCCTTCAGCACTCTACAGGTCCTGAGAGAGCTGATTTCAATTGCAATAATGAAAATTGCTGACTGAGAAGTACTAGTACTATACTGTACAGTAAGACAGAGGATTAACAGATCCAAAATTAATGATTAATTATATAGTTTCATGAATTTCACAATACGGTACCTTGTGTATATTCTGCAGTGCCATCCATGGATCCACCCATACTACAATCTGAAAGGGTATACTAGTCTTAAAATGCTTGAGACATAATTTATAAACCAAAGAATGAGCTGTAAATTTCATTTGAACAACTAAAAACTTATTTGTACAGTTGCCCTAACTTTATCAGGTAGTACCGTCATTTAATAACCTACCGTCATATTCAGGTAAATAAGACTACAGAAATCTGTTCAAATTACATAATAACATACTACATGCAGTGCATGGATGCAGAAATTAAAAATAACTTCCCAAGAAACTTCATCAGCAAAAAAATTCACGGCTGTTTTAACTTGGAAGCATGAATTCAGATCTTCAATTATTTACTACCCAAGAGCAGGCATGACAAATACCTCTTCCTCAGCCAGTGAAGACAGTTCTGAAGGACACTTAACATTCACCGCTGCATCACGTCTGGATCAAAAACTTTGTCGCCGGTATTTTGTGTTTCTTCCTCTCCTTCCTCCCCTGCAAAGATTACAGTCCACAGAGAAAGCGTTACACAAAATATGTATAATCCTAAGCAGATCAAAATCCTTCAAACTGAGTCTATAAAAGCAATATTATGATTAAGAAATTACAAAATTGCTAGATCCACATGCAAGTCAGGTTAATTCAGTCTCTACAAAGGAATGTTTTCTTTTCTATTCTACCAATTGCTTCCATTATTCAAGTGCTCAAAACCACATTTATGTCAGAGAAGTGTAAAAATGTTATTGTCATGATACAATAAAGTTTTATACATACTTACCTGGCAGATATATACTTAGCTATAGACTCCATCGTCCCCGATAGAAATTCGAATTTCGCGGAACACTCTACAGGTAGGTCAGGTGATCTACCGCCCCGGCGCTGGGTGGCGGGAATAGGAACCATTCCCGTTTTCTAAGTCAGATTTTCTCTTCCACCTGTCTCCTGAGGGGAGGCTGGGTGGGCCATTTAATCGTATATCTGCCAGGTAAGTATGTATAAAATGATATTGTTAAGATACAATAAAGTTTGTTCATACTTACCTGGCAGATATATATATAGCTGTATTTCTCCGAAGTCCGACAGAATTTCAAAACTCCCGCTCACGCAGTGGTCGGCCAGGTGGTTAGTACCCATTCCCGCCGCTGGGAGGCGGGTGTCAGGAACCATTCCCATTTTTCTATTCAGATTTTCTATTCCCACTGTCTCCTGCGGGGAGGTGGGTGGGTACTTTGATTATATATATCTGCCAGGTAAGTATGAACAAACTTTATTGTATCTTAACAATATCATTTTGTTCATGAAAACTTACCCAGCAGATATATATATAGCTGAATCCCACCTTTGGAGGTAGGGAGAGACAGAAAAGGATTTTTGGAAACATATTACATGCAGATGAATAACATCTTGGTTCCTTACCTGTTAGCATAGCTGACTTCGTGATTACTGTCACCCAAGTCTGCTACTGCTTTACTAGAGTCTCCAGCAAGGTATGACCTATATAGCTGGTGAGTTCTAGATGATCCTGTCAACGGGAGCGTGACCACAATGTGACTAGACCATTTTGACCATACTATGAGGCAACGAAGTAAAAAATTCACCACCTGACCAGCCTAACAATTTCATTCCCACATCACTTAGGCTAAAGGAAAGAAGTCCGGCTCAGGCGGACGACCTTACAACCATAAAACAATCCATAAAAACTCACCTACCCATTTCCTACAGGGTAGGATGAGTGCTACTTTCAGCCCCCAACAAAGTGTCTGCTGCGACGTATGGTCCAAGGCGCATAGCAGTTCTCGTATGTCGTCTTCACATCCCGCAGTAGTGTGAAGCGAACACCCGAGTTGCTGCGCCAAAAGGTGGCACTCAGAATGTCATTGAGTGCCATGTTCTTTTGGAAAGCTACCGAGGTAGATATAGCTCTCACTTCATGGGCATTCACTTTCAACAGCTTAACATCACTGTCTTCGCAAGATGAATGTGCCTGTCTAATGTGTCTCTCAAGAAGAATGCCAGAGCATTCTTCGACATCGGTAAATCTGGTCTTCTGGACCGAACACCATAAGTTGTTAGAAGGACCTCGACATTCCTTCGTTCTTTGTAAATAAATCTTGAGAGCCCTGACAGGGCACAGGACTCTCTCTGGTTCGTGTCCCATGATTTTTCCCCGCCATACCCTTAAATCCTCAAAAGAACTTTTGGGCCAAGGGGTTAAGACGGATTTTTCATTTTTTCGCTAGAAACGTATGGACTTAATGAGCAAACAGCATTATGCCCCTAAAACCAATATGCTTGCTAAAGGCTTGAATTTCACAAACCCTCTTCGCCGTCGCCAGAGTCGTTAGGAAAATAGTTTTCTTAGTAAGATCCCTTAAAGAGGCATTCTGAAGGGGTTGAAACCGATTTGACATTAGGAATTTAAGTACTACATCCAAATTCCATGATGGTAACTTAGGTTGAGGAATCTTTATAGTCTCGAAAGACCTTAAAAGATCGTGGATATCCTTATTATTTGCCAAATCAATTTCTCTATGTCTAAGAACTACAGATAACATACTTCTGTAGCCTTTGATTGTTGAGACTGCAAGCTTTAGGTCGTTTCTCAAGTAGAGCAAAAAGTCCGCTATTTGGCTCACAGAGGTCGTGGTAGAGGAAATGCGTGTTCTTCTGCACCAGCTCCTAAACGAAGCCCACTTCGATTGATAGACTCCAAGCATGGAAGCTCTTCTCGCATTGGCGATTGCTTTTGCAACCGGTCTAGAAAAAACCCCTCGCTCTGACCAACTTTTTGATAGTCTGAATGCAGTCAGACTCAGAGCGGGGAGGTTTCCGTGGTATCTCTCGAAGTGGGGCTGTTTGAGTAGATCTGTCCTCATGGGCAATGTCCTCGGGAAGTCTACTACAAAGGTCATGACCTCTGTGAACCACAATCCTTTGCTGGCCAATAAGGAGCGATTAACGTCAATCTCGTCCCTTCTGACATTGCAAACTTCTTCATTACTTCTCCCAGAATCTTGAACGGGGGAAATGCGTAAAGATCCATCCCTGTCCAGTCCCAAAGAAGTGCATCTATTGCTATTGCTCCCAGGTCGAGCACGGGGAGCAATACAACGGAAGCCTCTTTGTTCTCGCTGTTGCAAAGACGTCCACTAGAGGACGTCCCCATAACTTCCACAGCTCTCGACACATCCTGATGCAGAGTCCACTCGGTCGGCAGCAGTTGACCTTGCCGACTGAGGAGCTGCCCTGGACGTTTCTCCACGCCTGCAACGAACCTCGTTAGAATCGTTACTTTCTGAGTTCTCGCCCATAACAGGATCTCTCTCGCTAGGTTGAACAATGATCGTGAGTGAGTCCCTCCTTGTTTTTTTATGTATGACAGAGCTGTGGTATTGTCTGCATTTATCTGAACTATCTTGTTTGCGACTTTTTCTTTGAAAAACTGAAGTGCCAAAGTATATGGCCGCCAGTTCTTTGAGATTTATGTGCCAGAACACCTGTTCCCCTCTCCAGGTGCCTGACACTTCCTCCCTCCATAGTGTAGCTCCCCACCCGGTGGTGGACGTCGGAGAACAACACTAGGTCAGGGCTCTGAAGTTTGAGGGAAGTTCCTTCCGAAAGTTTCACAGGATCGAGCCACCACTTTAGGTGATCCTTTACCTCCTTTGGGATCCTCAAAATTGTCTCCAAATTTTCTTTGTCCTCCCAATTCTCCTTCAGGAAAAACTGGAGAGGTCTGAGATGTAGTCTCCCCAAGGAAACAAACTTCTCCAGCGAGGAAATGGTGCCCAGCAAGACTCATCCATTCCCTCACCGAGCATGGATTCTTTCCTTAAGATGACTGATATTTTTTCTAATCCTTGCTGTTGACGTCCCTGGGACGGAAAAGCTCGAAAAGCCACTGAATCCATCTGAATCCCCAGATACACAATGGACTGTGTGGGGATCAGCTGCGACTTTTCGAAATTCACTAGAAGTCCCAGGGACTTTGCTAGAGTTAAGGTTGATTGAAGGTCCTTCAGACACCTTTCTTTCGACGATGCTCGAATGAGACAGTTGTCTAGATATAGAGAGATCCTTATGTTTGCAAGATGAAGCCACCTCGCCACATTCTTCATTAGAATTGTGAAAATCATTGGTGCCGTACTCAGACCGAAGCAAAGAGCTCTGAATTGGAAAACTCTTCCCTTCATGACAAAACGCAGGTATTTCTTCGATCGGGGATGTATCGGGACGTGGAAATATGCGTCTTGCAGGCCCAGTGATACCATCCAATCGTTTTGTCTTAAGGCCGCAAGCACTGACTGAGGTGTCTCCATCTTGAACGTCTGTCTCTCTATAAAAAGGTTTAGACTGCTCACATCTAAAACTGGCCGCCAGCCTCCCGACTGTTTCGGCACCAGGAATAACCTGTTGTAGAAACCTGGGGACTGAATGTCCTCGACTTGTTCTATTGCTTTCTTCTCGAGCATTTGTTTCTATCAGATCGTACAAGATCTGTTGTTTTTCTCCATGGTAAGAGGGTGATAGATCTATAGGTGTTGTGCACAATGGAGGAGGCTTCAGGAAAGGTATTTTGTATCCTCGCTCGATGACGTTGAGCGACCAGCTGTCTGCCTCTATCTTCTTCCAAGCTTCTGCAAATAAATGAAGCCTGGCACCTACTGGCGACTGAAGGACTCCCTCCTCATTTTTTACCTCTGGACTTAGACTGAGCTCTGCCTCTAGAGAGTCCTCTTCCTCTAGGAGAAGGTCTAGAGGATCGTCTCCACCTCGAAAGGGCTTTATTTTCTTAGAAAACTGGTCGTGTGAAGTCAGAAGGAACCGCAGGACGTCTAGAAGATTGTGCTAAGAGATCCTGAGTAGCTTTTTCCTGTAGACTTCCAGCTACATCTTTTAATCATAGCCTGGGGGAAGAGATGGTCAGAAAGAGGGCAAAAAGCAAATCTGCCTTCTGTGTTGGAGACATCTGCTTTGGTAGTAAATTTACAGTAGATAGCTCTCTTTTTCAGGAGCCCTGCACAAAAATGTGAAGCCAATTCCTCTGAACCATCTCTGACGGCCTTATCTATACAAGCGAGAACACTGGATAGCTACCCCAAGCTAATTGAGTCTTGACTACGAGACTTAGTGTCAAGCAGCCCCAAACACCAGTCTAAGAAATTAAATACTTCAATTGTCCGAAAAAGACCTTTCAGATGGTGGTCTATCTCCGCCGGTGTCCATGTTATTTTAGCTGACGAAAGAAGAGACCTTCTTGGCGCGTCAACCAGACTGGAAAAGTCACCTTGAGCCGATGCGGGAGCCCTTAACCCGACATCCTCACCTGTATCATACCAGATCCCAGCCTTGCCGCAAAGTCTTGAAGGAGGCTGGGCAAAGGAAAACTTTCCTTGAGCTTTTCTAGACTCCATCCAATCTTGCACCTTCTTAAAAGCTCTCTTAGGACAAAGAGACTTTGTCATTTTAACAAATCCAGGAGTCTTATTTGTTTTTGACAATGAAAACTGAGAAGGAGGCGACCGAGGTGCTGCGGGTTGAAACTCTTCTCCAAATGAATCCCGAAGCAATCGAACCAAAACTTGATAATCAGAAGAATCTGACACAGCGGGTTGATCCTCTTCCGTTTCTTCTGAAATATTACTTAATCCTTCCTCATCTATAGGAGTGACCAAGGGTGACTCCCGAAGCTGGTTGGTACAAAGTCCTTTCACTCCGAGCTTTAATGAAGATCGTTGTTTTGACGTGCAAGGAGCATTCTGAATATTAATATCTAAAGATCAGTAAGCGGTACCATTTCTTGCTCATTCTCTCGATGGGAGTCTCTTCGAAAAGCCGATTGCAGTTGAGGTTCCATACTAATACCTTGCTGTGATACCTGATGGATATGCAACAAAGCGTCCGTTTGAATTTCTCGCTTGGCATCCGTCCGAGCGTCAAGCTTGGCGTCCAGCCGAGCGCCACGCTTGGCGTCCAGCCGAGCGCCACGCTTGGCGTCCAGGTGAGCGCCACGCTTGGCGTCCAGGTGAGCGTCACGCTCGTCGCTCAGCCGAGCGTCCCGCTTGGCGTCCAGGTGAGCGTCACGCTCAGCGTCCATCGAGCGCCACGCCTGGCGTCCAGGTGAGCGTCACGCTCGACATCTGTCCGAGCGTACCGCTTGTCTAAATAGGCGTCCCTGTGAACACTCCGCTCCTTCCAAGCCGAACTAGGAGCGTCGAGTTTCTCAGACTGTAGACGGTCCTCGTTTCGCAACCATAGGATCGTCCGTTCTTGTATAAAGTGAGCCTCGAGAGTCTGGGCGAAATTCCTTCCTTTCGATCTCAAAATTCCTCGTAGGAAGTTTTTCATGCCCTTTCTCCAACTGCAGGTGAGACGTACGAAATCTAGAAGTGAGTACCTCACCAGGCCGAAAAGAGACGATCGGTTTCCACCCTTGGCGGGAGACCTCTTCGATGTTTTAATCGGTAATCTATCATCTTTTCTTCTCGACGAATTTCTGATTCTCTCTCAGCCAGCAATGAAGCAAGTTGTTGTTGCATCGACCTGATAACACTCTTTGTAGTAGAAGATTCTTTTTCAGGAGAAAAACTGATCCTATGAGAAGGCGAGGGGCGAGGGGAAGCCCTATCCCTTCTCACAGGACCCGTTCTAGTTCTATTCTTAGAACGACTAGGCCGCTCCAAGGCGTCCTCGTCAGATGACATCATAATTCTCCTTTGAGGAGTCCATGCAGCAAAACTCTCCGGTGAAGACCGCAAACCAACAGGAGAAAAAGGACGTGAAGCGTCTTCTTCACTGCGATCGAAGACTCTGCCGCCTGTGCGACAACCTCCTTGAGTTTTCAATCTTTTTTGCGGTGGAGAGTAATCCAAGTCTCGAGGCGAAGCCCGTAACGAAGAAGCAGCGCAAAGAGACTCTGCGCCCTCCTCTGAGAGACTACTGACGATAAGCCGCCTTCTGTGCGACCACTTAACATCATAGCTCTTTTCAGAGGACTGAGCGTCTTCTCATGCTCCAACTTCTGTTAGGGGAGGACGCCTCCGAGACGAAAAAAGCACTCGCGGAGGATACGCGCACTCGCACACTCTTTGGCAGCCTGGGATCGTCTACAGGTTCTGCCGAAGGGACGCCATATCGGTGGGGGTTTCCCCGTAACCCTCCTGCGGCATTTCTTCGACATGTCCGTCTTCCTGGGCTTGGAAGTTCGACAGAGGTCCAGGCCTAGAGGCATTATAGGGCCGATCTGACGCCCCCTCCACAACACTGGGGGCACTTTCACTGCACTTTTGTTCACTAATAATGCTTTTACCCTCCAAAGCGAGCACTTTAGATTCTAGGTTTCGTATTGATTCCAGAATCGTAGAAAGGGCATTGTCTTCCACTGATTTTTCAGGGCCCGAAGGCACAACAGATTTAGGTGTACCAACTACTGAATGTATAGTAGGAGAAACCCTTACTACCCTTACTTCTACTGACTGATACACTCCTGGAGGAAGATCTCCGTATCCTATCACGCTCCAATTTCCGCACATAGGATTCATAAAGCCTTCCAACACGAATCAGACAGACATTCACACTCCTTACAACGGTCATTTATAACACACACATGTTCTCTACAATTATTACATATTGTGTGTGGGTCTACCGAACCTTTCGGTAGCCTCACCTTACAACCTTCCATACAACACACTCTGGTGCTAGATAAACTAGTCCCAGACATCTTAGTTAAAGGAAAAAACCAAACCAAATTCAAATCCAATCCACTATCAGCGTAAGCCTAGCACAATCCACGTTCGATAACCAAAAAACAAACAGGATACTCAAGTAACAGAGAAGTTTTCGAAAATCCTAGACGGAGGTGTTGCAAACAGTTGTTTATCAACACCGGCGACAGAAAAAGTCTGAATAGAAATGGGAATGGTTCCTGACAGAATGGGTACTAACCACCTGGCCGACCACTGCGTGAGCCGGGAGTTTTGAAATTCTGTCGGACTTCGGAGAAATACAGCTATATATATATCTGCTGGGTAAGTTTCATGAACAAACTTTATTGTATCATAACAATATCATTTTTATACATTCAACTTACCTGTCAGATATATACTTAGCTGATTGGCACCTTTGGCGGAGGGTAAGAGACAGCTAATTTTACTGAATAGACAGGGAAACAACATACGTTGTAGGTAATAAAATAAAAATGATATTGTTATGTTACAATAAAGTTTCATACATACTTACCTGGCAGATATATACATAGCTAAGACTCCGTCGTCCCCGACAGAAATTCAAATTTCGCGCCACTCGCTACAGGTAGGTCAGGTGATCTACCGGCCTGCCCTGGGCGGCAGGACTAGGAACCATCCCCGTTTTCTATCATATTTTCTCTCTTCCACCTGTCTCCTGCGGGGAGGCTGGGGTGGGCCTTTAATTGTATATATCTGCCAGGTAAGTATGTATGAAAACTTTATTGTAACATAACAATATCATTTTCATACAATCAACTTACCTGTCAGATATATACATAGCTGATTGGCACCCTTCGGTGGAGGGTAAGAGACAGCTACTATATGGAATAGACAGGTAAACAACATATGTTGTAGGGTATAAATAAAACCTTGGTTCCTACTGATAGGTGGTAGACTTCGTGGGTGTTTGCCCAGTAGTCTGCATCACCTCAAGAAACTTTAGCGAGATATATGATCTATGGCCAAGAGTTCTTGTGGGTCTGCCGATGGGGTCTTATCCCTTATCCGCTTACTCGGCAGAGCCTGAAAGGACTTTGTCAATGGGTGCTGATCTTATATGACAATACACCTTATGAAGGACACACAACCAATCCCGACCACCTGATCCTAACCATATGTTAGAACTAAAGATTGTTCCGAGTTATCCCCGAACTCTTCACAACAACCGTAACTCAAAAACCACTACGCACACATACATAATTTTCTAAAAAAAATTATACTCATCTAATTAGATATGACAAGATTCTCTTACTGAACAACATAGACGGCCGCCCGTGCTAAACCAAGTCCTCCATTGTTCGAAGAGACTCCAGACCATATCTAAAAAGAAGAAGAAAAATATATACTTTTAAGGATTGGTGTCGGCTCCTGTACCCAGAATCGTATCCGCCGATACGAAAGGACCCAGAGAAAAACACTTCTCATATGTCACACGAACGTCTTTCAAGTAATGAGATGCAAATACTGAGTTGCATCTCCAAAATGTCGTATCTATGATGTTTTTTTAAGCGACATATTCTTATGAAACGAGAGAGCGTCGCTACTGCTCTCACTTCATGAGCTTTAACTTTCAACAGTCGCAACTGTTCGTCAGAACAGACCTTATGCGCGTCTGTAATGACGTTCCTCACAAAGAACGCCAGAGCATTCTTGGACATCAATCTTGTGGGGTCTTTTACCGCGCACCAAAGACCTTGTCTAGAGCCTCCCATCTGATGCTTTCTCTGAATGTGAACTTTAGAGCTCTTACAGGCATAGAGATCTTTCTGCTTCTCTTCCTACGAGACTCGATATGCCTTTGACTTCGAATGACTTAGGCCAGGGATTCGAGGGATTCTCATTCTTAGCTAAAACAGGGTCTTAAACGAGCAAATAGCTGAGTCTCCCTTGAAACCTAACTTTATCCTGCAGAGCATGTAATTCACTAACTCTCTTTGCCGTAGCTAAAGATAATAGGAATAGGCATTTTCTGTGATGTCTCGAAACGATGCCAGATGAGGAGGTTCGAACCTTTCAGATGAAAGAAACTTGAGAACGACGTCTAGGTTCCAGTTAGGAGGGACCGGTTCCTTAGACTTTGAAGTCTCAAAGGACCTTATGAGATCGTGGAGATCTTTATTATCTGCCAGATCTAATCCTCTATTCCTGAAGACTGCCGAGAGCATACTTCTGTATCCCTTTATTGTGGATACAGCTAGATGAGATTGCTCTCTCAGGAATAGAAGGAAATCAGCAATTTCCGCTATAGAGGTAGTGGAGGAGGACAACTTCTTAGTTCTACACCACCTTCTAAAAACCTCCCACTTCGACTGATATACTTTCGTAGTGGAGGTTCTGCGTGCTCTCGCGATCGCGCTTGCAACTTCGGGAGAAAACCCTCTCGCTCTGACGAGTCTTTCGATAGTCGAAAGCAGTCAGAGCGAGAGCGGGGAGGTTTTGATGATACCTCTTGAAAGTGTGGCTGTCTGAGAAGATCCATCCTTCTTGGTAGGGATCTGGGGAAGTCTACGATCCACTCTACCACCACCCAAAAAAAAACCAACCTCCGTGAACCAATCTTGGGCGGAAAAGGCCAAAAGGGGGCTATCAATGTCATCCTCGTCTCCTTTGACGCCACAAACTTTTTCAGTACTAGTCCCAGGATTTTGAATGGAGGAAAAGCATAGACGTCTACGCGAGACCAATCTAGCAGGAAGGCGTCTACCATAAGAGCTCTTGGGTCTTCCACGACCGAGCAAAGACTGCCAGCCTTTTGGAGATGAATGTGGCGAAGAGATCCACATGAGTGTCCCCCACAGCACCAGAGATCCTTGACACCTCCTCGTGTAGGGTCCACTCTGTATGAAGGACCTGGTTCCTCCTGCTGAGTCTGTCCGCCCTCACATTCTTTACTCCCTGAACGAACCTTGTCAGAAGGGAGATGTTCCTGTGAGACGTCCAAAGCAAAAGTCTCTCGTCAGCTCGTAAAGGAACGAGGAGTGAGTCCCTCCTTGTTTTCGAATGTAGGCCAGTGCGGTGGTGTTGTCCACGTTTACTTGCACTACTTTGTTCGAAACCAGAGATTCTAGACTCTTCAAAGCCAGATGCACGGCGAAGAGCTCTTTGCAGTTTATGTGCCACAACACCTGCGCTGGTTCCCAGTGCCTGACACCTCCTTCGAGCCTAATGTTCTCCCCAACCTTTCTCCGACGCGTCGGAGTACAACACTAGGTCTGGGTTCTGGGTTTTTTAGAGAGATCCCTTTGTTCTCTTTCAGAGGGGGCAACCACCATTCCAGGTGCGGTCTTATCTCCACTGGAATGGGAAAGGCGTCCGAAAGTTGTCCAGTTTTCCAACTCCAAGACTTCTTGAGGAAGAATTGAAGCGGACGTAAATGAAGTCTTCCTAGCGGGAAGAACTGTTCGAGCGAGGAAAGGGTCCCTAGAAGGCTCAACCATTCCCTCGCCGACGTCTGTTCCTTCCTTAAGAAGAGAGAGACTATCTGCAAACCTTTTGCGATTCTCTCTTGCGAAGGAAATACTCGAAAACCCCGAGAATCCATCTGAATCCCCAGATAGACTAAGTTCTGTCTGGGGGTCAGCTGCGACTTCTCGAGGTTCAGAGTAATCCCAACGCTCTGATCAGATCTAAAGTTAACGTCAGGTCCTCCAAGCACTGTCTCTCTGATCTGGCCCTGATGAGCCAGTCGTCCAGATACAGAGATGATATTTACTCCTTTGAGGTGAAGAAACCTCGCCACATTTTTCATCAGGCTTGTGAATACCTGAGGAGCTGTGGACAGGCCGAAACACAAGGCTCTGAACTGAAAGATCCTTCCCCCCGTCATGAAACGGAGGTACTTCTTCGATGAAGGGTGTATCGGGACGTGAAATAGGCGTCCTGAAGATCTAGAGACACCATCCAATCTCCTTGTCGCAATGACGCAAGGACTGAGGCAGAAGTCTCCATCGAGAACTTCTCCTTCCGAACAAATTTGTTCAGAGAGCTGACGTCTAGTACTGGTCTCCAGCCTCCCGAGGCCTTCGCAACCAGAAAAAGGCGATTGTAAAACCCCGGGGGAGTTTGATCCAGTACTAGTTCTATCGCTCTCTTGTCCACATTTGTTCCACCATCGATCGAAGAGTATCCCTCAGCACAGGATCCTTGTACTTGGCTGTTAGTTCCCGTGGTGTTGACGTTAGGGGAGGAGTGTTCAGGAAAGGGATAACGATATCCCTTCCTTATTACAGACAACGATGACGCGTCTGCGTTTATAAGTGTCCAGGCCTCCACAAATCCCAGGAGCCTGGCACCTACTGGTGCTTGGAGAGAGAAGCATCACTTTCCCTTTTAAAGGGACGAAAGGCAGACCTACCTCTCTTCTCAGGAGCCTTCCTTCTTGCGGGAGGTCTGGAGGTCGGGCCACCTCGAAAGGGCTGAACAGATGTACTCGGTCCTTTCTTGTCAGGTGTAGAAGCAGGCTTCTTCTTCCTTGCTGACTGCGTCAGAAGGTCCTGAGTCGCCTTCTCAGTTAATGAACGAGAAATGTCCTTCACCAACTGAGAAGGGAACAAAAAGTCAGACAAAGGCGAATACAGCGCGCTGCCCTCTGAGCGTGGGAGACTGCTTTGGTTAAAAAGGCACTATATACCGTCCTCTTTTTTAGAAGACCTGCTCCAAACAAAGAGGAGATCTCAACCGAGCCATCCTGAACCGCTTTGTCTATACAAGACAAAATGCACAAAAGGACTTCTGGTTCGAGTCCTTCAGAATCATGGGCTTTCTTGGACATCACCCCAAGGGACCAATCTAAGAAGTTGAAAACTTCCAATACATGAAAGAGTCCCTTGAGGAGATGGTCCAGTTCAGAAATGCCCAAGTAATACGTGCCGAGTTCAGACCTTGTCTACGTGAAGCGTCAACTAAGGTCGAAAAGTCCGCTTCTGACGTAGACGGAAGAGCAATACCCATATTCTCTCCCACGTCCTGATACTCAAAATGCCTCTTTTACCCAGCTAGTCTCGCTGGAGGCATGCAGAAGACTGTTCTGACTAACTCCTTCTTAGACTTCATCCAAGAGTCTAAGGACTGAAGAGCCCTCTTCATCGAAATGGCGGGCTCATTCTGAAAAGACGAAGATTTCTTCGTCTTAGCATCGAAAAAGAGAGCGCGGAGAAGAAGGAGCGGCAGGAGTTCAAGTCGTCTCCATACTCCTCTAGAAGCAAGGCAGTCAAAACTTTATAGTTCGACAGTCCTTTTCTCTTTTGATACTCTTCCTCCGAGTCTACTTTCTAACTCGGGATCTAATTGAGTCTCCGCTGCCAAATCCGTACGTCCTTCCTCTGGAGGAGACAAACTCCTAATAGGCAGTAGGGGTGCTAACGGGAATGATATTCCTTCCTCTTCCCCGCTTTAATAGTCCTGGAAGGCGCCAAAAGCTCAGGCTTCTCTCCATAAATGGATGACGCTTCTCGTCCGCCAAGCGTCCTGGCTGACGCCTCCCGCTTGTGTGGCTGCTGACGTCCGGATGACGCCTCGCGCCTGGAAGACGCTCCGCTCTCAAAAGGCGTCCTAACTGGCGCCAAATATTGGTTGGAGCCCTCGCGTCTCAATCAGCCTTAAAAGACGCTTTCATGCCTAAAAGACGTCTCACGTCTCTCTGGCGTTACGTGTCTTCCGTAAGATCCTCCCGATCTCGCTCTCGAACCCGAAGCTTCTGCGATATTTTTGTTTTAGAAGCTTCACGTTTTGCATGACGCCTCTCGCTTAGCAGGGGAGAGAGGACGAGACTTCTTGATTGGAAGCGCAACGTCCTTCCTACGAGGCGCTAACACTCCCACCAAAGAGGCCAGTTGTTCTTGTACTGCCATGATAATCTTCCTTGAAGCTTCTCCCACGTCAACTGCATGACGCCTTTCGTCATCAATCGGGGAGAAGTAGGAAAGGGTTCTTCTGCGTCCTCGTCGGGTGACGCTGACGCCACCTTCGCCTTCTTAATAGACGAGGGAGCGTCATCTGAGAAACGCTCTGGGCTCGAATCAAATTCAGTTCTTTCAAATGCCGTTTCAGAGGCCTCGATAAATCCGACTCCTTCCACCCTCGTTTAGGTGAGGGAGAGGGAGAGGATGAGAAACACTCACGAAGGACGCTTTTTCTAAAGCGCCCTTGAGCAGCCTGCCACGAAACAGAGCTTGCTGAAGGGACGTCTGACCGCCTTGGGGATTCCCCACGACCTCCCTTAAGGCTTTCGACTTTCCTTTCCTCCTCTGGGCATGGGAGCTTGGAAGAGGTCTAGGCCTGGGAGCGCCGCAGGGACGATCAAACGCCCCCTCCACAAACACTGGGAGAACTCACTTCACTGTAATGCTCACTTTCACTAGCCTTACCTTGTAAGTCCGCCATTTTGGACTTCATGTCTCGAATAGTAGCTTTCAGATCGGCGATTTCCGAGGCCGATTCCGAAAGTAAACCTTGTGAATTAGACACAGGGAGAATCTAAATCATTAGGATTAGAAAAGTATCAATAAAAGGCTCAATAGGCCTTGAACTCACACTTTTCAGTACGTTCTAACCTATCCCTCTCTAACTTCTTCAAATAAGAAGTTAAAGTCTTCCCAGTTCTTCTGCATTTAATCCCTCGCACTCATGACAAGTATTAGTAGCAGAACACTGAAACCCCCTACATTTACGACATACAGTGTGAGGATCAACCGAAGCTTTCGGTATCCTCACCCTGCAGCCTACATTCACACACATTCTCACACTCACATTTGAATCAGACATACTGAGAAAAATCCAAAAAGCAAGTCCAAAAAACAGTCCACAGTAGCGAATGCCAAAAACACGATCCAGATACGTCACCAAAAAGCCGATAAACGATGATCAAAGGATGAAATAAGAATCTAAGTCAGGAGGTAATAGCAACAATGTTGATACCACCGGCGACAGAGAAAATATGATAGAAAACGGGGATGGTTCCTAGTCCCTGCCCGCCCAGGCAGGCCGGTAGATCACCTGACCTACCTGTAGCGAGTGGCGCGAAATTTGAATTTCTGTCGGGGACGACGGAGTCTTAGCTATGTATATATCTGACAGGTAAGTTGATTGTATGAAAAACCTTGGTTCCTACCTGTGTTAGCAAAGACTTCATGGCTACTGCCTAGGAGCCTGCATCGCTTCAAGAGCCTCAGCGAGGTAGTGACCTCATGCTAAGAGTTCTTGATGGTCTGTCAAAGGGGTCTTACTCTTACGCGACAGAACCTTAGGATCTTTGTCAAAAAAAATGGGGTCCTATCCATTTACATGACAAAACACCTTGCCTAATGGCATTATCATAAAGCACGACACTGATCCCGATCACCTGATCCTATCGTCGGGTTAGTACTACGATTGAAAGGAGTCATCCCCGAACATCCTTTCAAGCAACCCAAAAACTCAACACCAATATTGTTACAAATAGTCATTAAAGAAAACAAAAACAAAATTATTTAAGGATCAGCATCCGCTCCATGTCCCAGCATAGTATCCGCTGATACATACGGTCCAAGAGAAAAACATTTTTCATATGTTACTTTAACGTCCTTTAAATAATGGGATGCAAATACTGAATTACATCTCCAATAAGTTGCTGCTAAAATGTCTCTCATTGACATATTCTTAGTAAAAGATAGGGAAGTTGCAACTGCACGGACTTCGTGAGCTTTTACCCTAAGCAGCTTTAAGGAGTTCTCTTGGCAATCCTGTGAGCTTCTGTATCACATCCCTGACAAAGAACGCCAGTGCTTTCTTTGACATAGGTCTCTTGGGGTTTCTTACTGAACACCAGAGGACTCTGGCGACATCCCTGAAGCGTGTCTTGTTTTTTAGATAGAACTTCAGGGTCCTGACTGGGCAAAGAGACCGCTCCAACTCTCTACCTACCAGGGAAGAGAGTCCCTTGACTTCGAAACTTCTAGGCCAAGGTTTAGAAGGGTTCTCATTCTTTGCTAGGAATAGATGTTGAAAAGAAACCACAGCAGAGTCTTTCTTAAAACCCACCCGAGAGTCCAAAGCATGCAATTCACTGATCCTCTTAGCAGTTGCGAGGGCTAACAGGAATATACATTTTCTCGTAAGATCTCTGAACGAGATTTTATCTGGAGGTTCGAACCTGTTAGAAGTCAAGAATTTGAGGACTACATCCAGGTTCCAACTCGGGGGGAGAGAAGATCTCAATTTGGAAGTCTCGAAAGACCTAATGAGATCATGAAGATCTTTATTATTTTCTAAATTCAGGCCTCTGTTTCTAAAAACAGCTGAGAGCATGCTCTTATATCCCTTGATAGTAGATACAGCCAACTTCGACTCTTCGTTAAGAAGAGAAGAAAATCGGCGATTTCGGTCACAGAGGTATTGGAAGAGGACAGCTTCTTCGACCTACACCATCTACGGAAAACTTCCCACTTCGATTGGTAGACCCGCAAGGTAGAGGACCTGCGGGCTCTAGCGATTGCACTTGCAGCTTTCTTAGAAAAGCCTCTCGCTCTGACCAGTCTTTCGATAGTCGAAAGGCAGTCAGGGAGAGACTTTGGATGTTTTTGTGAAACCTCTCGAAGTGGGGTTGTCTGAGCAGATCTGTCCTTTCTGGAAGAGATCTGGGGAAGTCCACCGTCCATTCCAGTACCTCTGTGAACCAGTTTCGGGAAGGCCAGAAGGGAGCAATTAGAGTCAGTTTTGTTCCCTTCGATGCAACAAACTTTCTTAGCACTTCCCCCAGCAACTTGAATGGGGGAAAGGCGTAGGCGTCTATGCCTGACCAGTCCATAAGGAAAGCATCGATCGCTATGGCTCTGGGATCTTCTTCTAGAGAGCAGAAGTTGTCCATCTTCCTGGAGAGGAACGTGGCAAACAGGTCGATCTGAGGTTTTCCCCAGAGGGACCAAAGCTCTTTGCAGACTTCTGAGTGGAGCATCCACTCTGTCGGAAGTACTTGGTCCTTCCTGCTCAATCTGTCTGCTCTTAGATTTTTCACTCCCTGAACAAATCTTGTCCGGAGTATTATGCCCCGTTCCTCGTCCGTCCAGGTCAATGGATCTCTTGCGATCTCGTATAGTGAGAAAGAGTGAGTGCCCCCCTGATTTCGGACGTAAGCCAGAGCAGTGGTATTGTCCGAGTTGACTTGGACTACCACTCCTCTGACTTCCGCTTCGAAGTACTCCAGGGCTAGATGAATGGCCAGGAGTTCCCTCGCATTGATGTGCAGTTGCCACCTGTTCCTTCGTCCAGGTACCTGCCACTTCCTTTGGACAATGTTGCTCCCCAACCTGTTTTCCGAGGCATCGGAAAACAACACTAAGAGAGGGTTTCCGAATCAAGAGGACACTCCTTCGTTTCTTCTTAAGGGGGTTAACCACCACTTCAGTTTGACTTTATCTCCTGCTGAATGGGAAACGAGTCTGACAAATCTCCTGTCTTCTGACTCCCCATTCGTCTGAGATAGAACTGCAGAGGTCTGAGGTTCAATCTCCCTCCCTAGGGAAACGAACTGCTCTAACGAGGAAAGGGTGCCCAACAGACTGAGCCACTCCCTCGCCGAGCTCCGTTCCTTTCCTAAGAAGTTCGAGATTTTTTCCAAGCCTCGAGCAATTCTCTCTTGCGATGAAAAATCCGAAAACCCCGAGAATCCATCTGTATCCCCAGATAGACTATGTTCTGTCTGGGGATCAATTGTGATTTCTCGAGGTTTACGAGTAGTCCCCAGTGATTTTGTCAGTTCTAAAGTCGTCTCCAGGTCCTTCAAGCACTGATGTTCCGATTTTGCTCTTATCAGCCAATCGTCCCTAGATAAGAGATATACTTATCCCTTTCAGATGTAGCCATTTCGCAACATTCCTCATTAGGGTCGTGAAAACTTGAGGAGCTGTAGAAAGGCCGAAGCACAGGGCCCTGAATTGGAATACTCTGCCTGCATCATGAATCAAAGAAACTTCTTCGATGAGGGATGCAGGGGAACATGAAAAGTAAGCATCCTGTAGATCCAGGGAGACCATCCAATCTCCGGGACGAAGAGCCGCAAGAACCGACTTGGATGTTTCCATAGAGAACTTGTGTTCTCACGAATCAGTTCAATGCGCTCATCCAGAAACCGGTCTCCACCCTCCCGAGGATTTCGGAACCAGAAAAAAAAGACGGTTGTAGAATCCTCGGGAATGCGGATCCTGGACCAGTTCGATGGCCTCCTTTTGCTACATCTGTTCTACAAGATGTAAAAAGTGCTTCTCTCATGGCAGGGTCCCTGTACTCGGCCGACAGTTCCCTCGGGTGTCGTCGTTAAAGGAGGTCTGTCTCGAAAGGGGATAAGATATCCCTTCGTTACTACTGAAAGAGACCAGCTGTTTGCCTCTCTCAGAGCCCATTCTTCTGAAAAATTTCAGAGTTCTGGCTCCTACCGGTGCTTGAAGGACTGGAATCTCATTTGGCTTTCTTGATAGGTCTGAATGCAGACCTACCTCTTTTTGGTATTCCTCTCTTCTTAGAGGAGGGTCTAGAAGAGGAACTCCCTCGAAAGGGCTGTTGAGGGTATGTGTCTCTCTCTTCACAGGAACGGAGGTCCTCGCTTTCCTTTGCGGATTGGGCCAAAAGATCTTGTGTGGCCTTTTCAGGTCAAGAATGTGAAATGTCCCTTACTAATTGCGAAGGGCAACAATTGATCCGATAGAGGCGCATAAAGCAGGGACGACCTCTGGATAGGAGTGACTGCTTTCGTTAGAAAAGAACTAAACAAAGTCCTTTTCTTCAAAATTCCAGTTCCGAAGAGAGAAGCCACTTCTCCTGATCCATCCTGGACTGCTTTGTCCATACAGGACAGGACACTATGAAGGACTTCTGGGCTAAGAAACTCCGTCTCCTGAGTTTTCTTAGCCAACACCCCAAGGACCAGTCTAAGAAGTTAAAAACTTCTAAGACATGAAACAATCCCTTGATTGGTAGATGGTCCATTTCTGAAGTCCCCCATGTGATCTTAGCTGATGACAAGGCTTGTCTCCTTGAAGCGTCAACAAGATTTGAAAAATCTGCTTCGGCAGAGGTCGGGAGAGCAAGACCCAGTGATTCTCCCGTCTCATACCAGATACCTCTCTTTTCCTGCCAGTTTGGAAGGAGGGCAGGCAAATACGGTTCTCCCCCCGCTTCCTCCTTGGTTTTAAACCAGTTTCCGACAAACGAAGCACTTTTTCATAGAAATGGTCGGTTTCATCTTAATGAAAGAGGACGATTTTGAGACCTTAGTGCTGGTAAACAAAGATCTAGGAGAAGGTGGAGCAGTAGGGCTTAATGAGTCTCCAAACTCTTGAAGTAAGAGGGCTGCTAGCGTCTTATAATCCGATAAGCCTGCAGCCGTATGATCTTCCGAATCCGACACATCTTCCAAATCAAGTTCAATCTCCGAAGAGGATTGTTTCTTCTCGATAGGAGATGAGTCCCTCGCAACATCTACCCCACTCTTGCAAGAACGACGGCCGCCTGTGCGACAACTTGCGTCCTTACGAGAGATAGGCTGATCCTGCAACAAGACTCTCTCCTTCTCCTGGCAAGAGCGATGGCCGCCTGTGCGACGTCTTTCTCTCCTGTCAGAGGAAGGATGTCCTCTCGTATCGCTCTCAACGGAAAAAGCTCTATCCTGATAGGGGCTACGGCCGCCTGTGCGACATCTAGAGTCAGGTAAAGGCTGATCCCGCTGAAAGCTAGAAGAATCCTCTTGGTTCAAATGTCGTTTGGAAGAAGATCGTAAATTCTGGCGCCTGGCTGGCGCTTCTGGCTCTTCTGGCGCATTGCGCCAGGCTGGCGCTTTTGGCGCATTGCGCCAGGATGGCTTTTCTGGCGCTTTTGGCACATTCTTTCTACTTCCTGTCCGAGGAGTAGCATAAGCGATTTTTTGTGCCAGAGACGTCTTTTCCTCCTGTAGATCTTTTTATCGGAAGGAAAGAGTCCTTTCTTTTGGGAGTCATCCTTCGTAAGAACTCCTACTAAAGAGGAGATCTGCTCCTTGTACTTTTAGTAGAATTTTTGCCGCAGCAGTTCTCTTCTTCCTTTTCCGATGTAGGTGAAGGAAGTCTAGAGGAGGAAGGAGACTCCGAGTTGAGAGTTGGAATATACCTCTTTTTGGCTTTTTCCCTTTCGCAAGGCGATCCTTCAGGGAAAAACTCCGGACTTGAATCCAACGTTGGAGCTTTCCAACTTCTTTTTAAGGGGCGTGAAAGTTCATCAGAACTCCAGCCCTTTCTTTGTGGTGAAGAATCTGAAGAAGAAAAACACTTTTTTAGGATGCTTTTCCTATAGCGATCCTTGGCAGTTCGGGTCGTCACAGAATCTGCCGAGGGGACGCCTGATCGGTGGGGATTCTCCATAACCTCCGTAAGGCTTTTGACATTCCTTCTCCTCTGGGCCTGTGAGCTTGGAAGCAGTCTAGGCCTGGGAGCGAGATGAAGCCGATCAGACGCACCCTCCACTGCACTGGGTACACTTACGTCACTATCACTGCGCTTACCTTTTAAAGTTTGCATCTGACGTTCCATCCTTTCAAGTGCAGCCTTAAGATCGGCAATTTCCGTTGCTGGTTTGCAGTCTTAGTAGTAGCAGAGGAAGTAAATACAGGTTTTAGGGTTAGGTGTTATATTAATTGGCTCGCTAGAACGAGACCTACTTACGCTTCTGGAGGAAGCCTTCCTAACCCTATCCATTTCCAATTTTCTTAAATAGGAATTCAAATTCTTCCACTCTTCCTCATTCAAACCTACACATTCATTACAGGTGTTAGATACAGAGCATTCATTCTGTCTACACCCCTTACAAACTGTGTGAGGGTCTACCGAAGCTTTCGGTAGCCTCACCATACATCCCTCATTCACACACTGTCTTCTAACCGAAAAGCTAGAGTCCGACATTATGAGAAAAATCCAAAAATCAAGTCCAAATAACAGTCCACGAAAGAGTATGCCCAACCAAAGATCCAATACGTCACCAAAAAGAAGATCAATAGCGATGAAAAAACACGAAAATCAAATCAGGAGGAACAACAACAATGTTGATGTCCCGGCCGATAGAGAAAATCTGACTTAGAAAACGGGAATGGTTCCTATTCCCGCCACCCAGCGGCAGGGCGTAGATCACCTGACCTACCTGTAGAGTGTGCCGCGAAATTCGAAACTTCTATCGGGGACGATGGAGTCTATAGCTAAATTATATCTGACAGTGGAAGTTGAATGTATAAAAAGTAAAAATACACTGCAGTATTTCTCCAAGTTTTAACATATACACTAATTTTTTGTGAAATATTTTCACTAAATGCAAACTTACTGCAGTACAAAATAATTTGTAAAATTCAAAATATAATACTGCACCTATTATGTAATCTTAGGGAAGCATTTATTCAGTGAACTTATTATGCAACGCTGCGCAGCTCTGTCAGCCTCTGTTTGTAGATCACTTGCATTCTGGAAAAGAAAAAACATAAGGATCCTCCAAAATTACCAAAATTTAAACAAATGTTTGCAACTCATGAACAAAAAGAATCTCACCTAACCAGAATTAATTTTGTTCAAATACAAACCCATGAGCGTTGACAGACGAGTGGCGTGAACCACTTAGTAAATGAAAGCGGAAGAAGTGGGAACTAAATTTGAATGACACCAGTTTGAGTCTGGAAGTGGTGTGAAAGACTCATAACAGTCAGGTCTCATGAGCAGGCAGAACTGAGCAGATCACAGGTAGTATAGGTAAGATTAGTAAGTGGCAAACAGTCTTAGTGAAACCAAAGTTATGCATGCACAAACTAACACAGTGTTAGCCACATATCTCCAACAAACTATATGATCAGTTGTCATCCCAATCACAGAATAATAAAAAACAAAATACAATGTAGCATTTACGATATCTTGGTGCAAACATTGTTCTTACCTCTTTTTCTACAATGCCAAGTTCTCCTTCTTAAGAATATCCCTTATTATTCCCCCTGCATGACTGGCAATTGCCACCGACGATGACACCAGCCTTGA
This sequence comes from Macrobrachium nipponense, assembly GCF_015104395.2. Classification (NCBI taxonomy): domain Eukaryota; kingdom Metazoa; phylum Arthropoda; class Malacostraca; order Decapoda; family Palaemonidae; genus Macrobrachium; species Macrobrachium nipponense. Next base: position 5,785,214 of record NC_061107.1, read on the forward strand.
CAAAAGAGGCATATTCTGAGCTAGTGCCATTTTGACAGAACAGATATGCCTTCTTAAACCTTAGCAAAATACAGCTCCTGCAATATAAAAGAGGAAGATATCACCAGTGCATTACAGTATAGTATAAGGTTGTAAATTAATAAATTTGGAAAAAAAATTAACATGAAAATACAAGCAAAAACATATTTACATAGCTATATGTATGTTAGTTAGAATTTCTGAAATATCAAGAAAAAATTTATAAACACTGCATGTTAAAATTTATACAAAATTAATCTGGGAACAACAAAAGCAGCTCATAGACCATGCGCTATTCATAAATGCTTTTGCAACTTTTTTTGTTTTTCCTATTCTGTACTTTAAACCCAGTCAGTCATATGCCCAGTTGGCCTAGGTCATGCCCTAGGCCTACTGATTTTTTTTAAAACCCAACCAGTCAGAAGGAATCGAAACAGTATGGTTCATAAACCCGCGCTCTGGTCTAGATGCAGCCGTTCTTTCCCGTTCCACCTTCCTGAGTGGAAGCACGTAACGTGAATGTTAGTGCACTGTTACAACACTTTGACTTATTCGATAACGTAGAAAAAATTCGGGTTTTTCAGGAATGGGACATATAGGGTAAATGACCGAGCGGCGACATAGCACCCAGCTCTCTTGGAACGCAGCCCCTTCCCGTAAAAGCACTTGAATTATACCATAATTTTGTCATTTAGACACAACCCTTGACTCGATGCTCATGGCAGCAAATTACAGTACTTTTTCAGTTTAGGTGGCTGCAATCCGTTAGAGGTGGCTGGAGTCTTCCAAAAAAATAACCACCCTATGAAAGGCGTTTCACGTGAAAATCACCTAATTCAGAACCAAACGCATTTCATCATCCCAACTGAACACAACAGACCCGGTCCTAGTGTTTCCATGATCAAACCCAAACCCTAGAAGAAGGCTGAGAGACGATTTACAATAGGATACCTACTACTACGGTAAAACAGTTCATTTGTAGCTTATGAAAACAAACCTAACCTTTACCCTCAATTAGGGTACCATATCCTGCCTCAACAGACCCCACCTTCCTAACCTCAATTAGCTAGCCTTCCTAAACCCCATCAGAGCACTGTGCCCTGACCCTCGCCCTATCCCGGACCATTAGGTAATAGGGGGGTAAAAAACCGCATGGTACAGGGTGAACCATGTACGATCAACGTGAACAACCCCCAAAAAAGTACATTATAACGTCCTGACATCGGAGATGGGCATCAGTCGCGACTTCTTGTTGGTGAGAAACGGAGCTAAAGACCTCTACTCCAGTGTCAGGGCGCGTTATAATGTACTTTTCTTGGGGTTGTACAAATTGATCGTACATGGTCCACCCCTGTACCATGCGGTTTTTTACCCTATTATAAGCCCGAAATATCAGTGTCAGTGACCCTGGTACTTGTGACGCCAGATACCCTAGTAACTCACGATCAATCAATCTAATAAACTAGGTATAGGCTAATAAACAGTTTTTTCCCGTCGAGATGCCCAGATGCCCGAAAGAGATATAGCCTAGGCTAGGTAGGTATGGACCAACGTACCCTTACTTAGGTAGTAGTAGCCTAATGACCCACCGAGATGCACAGATGCCCCCAAAGCGAGATACAGAGCAACGTTGCCTAGGTATGGGTAGTAATGACCCGGCTAGATGTCCTGATGCCCCCAAAGTGAGATATGAACCAACATAGGTAGGTACCCTTAGTAATGACCCAGAGTGATGCCCAGATGTCCCCAAAGAGAGATAAGGACCAACGTTGCCTTACCTAGGCTAGTAATGACCCGGCGAGATGCCCAGATGCCCCCACAAGCGAGATACGGACCAACGTACCCTTAGGAGTAATGAACCAGCGAGATGCCCAGATGCCCCGAAAGTGATAGGCTAGTATAGGTATACTAGCTAGCCCTATAGTAGTACCTACCAATAGCAAACCAACATACCCTTAGTAATGACCCGGCTAGATGCCCAGTTGCCCCGAAAGCGAGATACTAGCTACTACAGAGCGCCCAAGTTACGCCGAACGAATCACACCATTATCACTGCGGCAAAGAAGGCGTTGCGAAACGGACGTAATCAGTAGGTTACGTTATATAGGCAGCGTTATGTAGGTTACGTTATGCCTCGTCACGAATGTAAACAAACAATGAGGTTTCCCCGCATACCATGCCTTCGAGGCGGCCATCTTGCCACTCTCGGTTGAAAGTGGATGGTTCGGGTGTATTTTGAATAGTATTTTTTTCGAATTGGCAGTGCCGTTTGGTGTTTATATCATTCTATTTCACGATATTTACATTTGAATGTTTTGGTTGTTTATTTTGTATATTACAACGGGAATTAAATCAAGTTTGCGAGTGTTTTCGGCCATTTTGATCACTGCGAGTGTTATTTTGGGTTGTATATTTTGCATATTACAGCAGGAATTAAATCAATTTGGCTAGTGTTTTTTCTGTCACATATCACTCTCTTTACGAGTGAATGATGTTTATGTAAATTTTGAGCATTTGTGAAAGGAAGTAGATTAATTACGAGAGTACTTTGGTGTACTTTGCTCTCTGAGAATTTCTTGCGTGTTACCAAAATTATGTAGACCGAGTGTAGAGGTCATTGATAAGGTAAATTGAATCACAGTGGCTGATAAGTAATCTCTCTCTCTCTCTCTCTCTCTCTCTCTCTCTCTTCTCTCTCATCTCTCTCCCCCTCTCTCTCTCCCTCTCGTCTCTCTCTCTCTCTCTCGTCTCTCTCTCTCTCTCTCTCCAATCTCTTTCTCTCCTCTCTACTGATATTCAAAACAAGAATTGTTGAAGTTGATTAACAAATTTCATTAACATAATAATAGCTCAGCAATTTTTTTTCTCTCTCATCAAGAATACTAGGCTGATCATCTTTAGACTCTCTTTCTCTCTCTCTCTCTCTCTCTCTCTCTCTCTCTCTATCTCTCTCTCTCTCTCTCTCTCTCTCTCTCTCTCTCTCTCTCTCTCTCCATACGGTGCACGGGCACTACTTGCTATTAGAGGATGCCGCACTGAAATTATTAGTATGTTTTCCATAAATACTAACATTTTACCTTAACTACATAGCTTGTAGTATATAATTTTCATAAATTAAACGAATATGGTTACTTATATATAAACTGAAATTAGAGATAATACACCAGAATTCGATAAATTTACGCATTTATTGATAGCAAAATTCTGTTCGATGGAGGTATAGCCCTACCATGCTGACAATAGATTACATCTATGGTGCTGACATTCGTCCAAAAGTTCATTTTTAAATCCGGAATAAATCTTTTAGAGACCCGCGACAAATCTTCTATTTTTATAGTATCAGCTACAAAAGAGACATTTTTTTTTGTTTTTCATAATGAATAAACTAGAAGTATATTATACTCAAACATATACGAAGAAATAGACGTAAATATATGACGTCACATTTTCTCAAGCGAGTATGGCCAGGCAGACGGCAGTGACGCCAGTCCACACTACTCTACCATCAGCTGATAAGTGAAATAGGTTCTCACTGCTCTCCACCTCGTTATTTATTGAGTTATTTAACGGTGTCTAAGTGACGTCGCGTGTATATCGTCCAAATTCGTAAAGTTCGTTATATCTGCGTTTCTTCTGCTCTCCAAGATCATCGGTTTGAGCTAGAATAACGTCGGTAAGTACCGTTAAAAAAAAGTTTTTCTTTTGACGAAGAACTTGAAAACTGTTCGTCGTGTTGAGGAGCCGAGGCCGGAAAGGAAGAAGGAAGAGTTGTCATGTCGTATTTTTTTAAATATAATCTTATGCTAATTTCAACAAACTGAGAGAATTATTTTATGGTTTGATATAAAAAAGTATTTAAGGACTTAATATAGAAGCTATTTGATACGATCTTTGTGAGCTGAAGGTCAAAAATTAATCGCAAAAAGGGAGAGTAAACGACAACAATACTTTTGGTATCACAATATTTCGATCTTTTTCATACGTTATCATATTATCGAACGACAGTCAGAATTTCGATATTATTATTATTATTATTATTATTATTATTATTATTATTATTATTATTATTATTATTATTATTATTAACCAAACACAAAAACTTCTTTCAGTTTTTTTGCTGAAGATTGAAAAAGAAACCCACACAATCACTTTGTAACTTGTTTACTTCTATGCATCTACATTTAATTAAATGTAAATACTTAAGAAGTAAACAAGTTACAAAGTGATTGTGTGGGTTTCTTTTTCAATTATTATTATAATTATTTTTTATATATTTATTTATTTATTTATTTTTATTTATTTATTATTATTTTTTTTTGATTTTTTTTTTTTTTTTTTGCTCTATCACAGTCCTCCAATTCGACTGGGTGGTATTTTTTATAGTGCGGGGTTCCGGGTTGCATCCTGCCTCCTTAGAAGTCCATCACTTTTCTTACTATGTGCGCCGTTTCTAGGATCACACGCTTCTGCATGAGTCCTGGAGCTACTTCAGCCTCTAATTTTTCTAGATTCCTTTTCAGGGATCTTGGGATTGTGCCTAGTGCTCCTATGATTATGGGTACGATTTCCACTGGCATATCCCATATCCTTCTTATTTCTATTTTCAGATCTGATACTTTATCCATTTTTTCTCTCTCTTTCTCTTCAACTCTGGTGTCCCCATGGTATTGCGACATCAATGAGTGATACTTTCTTCTTGATTTTGCCAATCAACGTCACGTCTGGTCTGTTTGCACGTATCACCCTATCCGTTCTGATACCATAGTCCCAGAGGATCTTTGCCTGATCGTTTTCTATCACTCCTTCAGGTTGGTGTGTGCATACCACTTATTACTGCAAGGTAGCTGATGTTTCTTTCGCACAGGCTCCAGTGGAGTGCTTTTTGCCACTGAATCATGCCTCTTTTTGCAATGATTCTGTGCAAGTGCCGGACATTTGCTTGCTATGTGGTGGTTTATGGTTTCATTTTCGTATTGCACTTCCTATTCATATGGTAGAGATGTTATTTCCGTCTATCGTTCTTTGAACATATTCTGGTTCTTAGGGCCTGATGTTGTGCCGCGGTTATCATTCCTTCAGTTTCCTTCTTTAGCTCTCCCCTCTGTAGCCATTGCCACGTGTCATCGCTGGCTAGTTCTTTAGTCTGTCTCAATGTATTGTTCGTGCATTGGTTTGTTGTGGCCAGTCCTCTGTTCTGTTTGTCATTCTCTTGTCTCTGTATATTTCTGGGTCTTCGTCTATTTTTATTATTGTCCTTCTTCCCATGCACTCTTTAGCCACTCGTCTTCACTGGTTTTCAGATATTGCCCCAGTGCTCTGTTCTCGATGTGTTGATGCAGTCCTCTATGCTTAGTAGTCCTCTCCCTCCTTCCTTTCGTGTTATGTTAGTCTGTCCGTATTTGCTCTTGGGTGTAGTGCTTTGTGTATTGTCATATGTTTCCTGGTTTTCTGATCTAAGCTGTGGAGTTCTGCCTTTGTCCATTCTACTATTCCTGTGCTGAATCTGATTGCTGGCACTGCCCATGTGTTTATGGCTTTTATCATATTTCCGCGTTGAGTTTTGACTTGAGTCTCTGCATATATTCTTTCCTGATCGTGTCCTTCATCTCTGGTGTTTTAAATCCCTCCTTCATTATTCCCAGGTATTTGTATCCAGTCTCATCTATGTGTTTGATGTTGCTTCCATCTGGTAGCTTTATCCCTTCAGTTCTTGTTACTTTGCCCTTTTGTATGTTGACTAAGGCGCATTTTTCTATTCCAAAACTCCATCCTGATGTCCCCAGATACAATCCTTACAGTCTGGATTAGGGTATCCATTTCCTTGATGCTCTTACCATACAGCTTGATGTCGTTATTTTTATTATTATTATTATTTTATTATTATTATTATTATTATTATTATTATTATTATTGAAAAGAAACCCACAAAATCACTTTGTAACTTGTTTACTTCTAAGTATTTACCTTTAGTTTTACTCCACACTCGAGTACTTTCAGGCCCTGTCTGTGGCCCATTCTCAAGAGATGTTTGGGATGTTAGCCTGGGTCAAGGCCCAGCAGTCTTCTGGAACGTCTTCTCGTTGAGCTGTCATTTATGTGATGGCTGTTCTGGTTTTCTTGAGAGTTGCCAATCCCCTCTTGTCGCTCTGATATCCTGGGCTGATGGTCAATGGGATTCACCCTTGTGGTAAGGGTGTGGTCACCAAAAGTCTGTTGGACAGGAAACCTAATCTCCAGGTCAGCAGGGTCAATCTTAGCTTCTTTTAATATCAAAGCTCGGCTTATGGGATCTTCTGAGGTAAAACCTTTGTTTCCTTCAATTATTTTAATCTCTCTGATAAGTGCACCTTCTACTACCCTCCTGTGACTAATTTTGTTGCTTTTGTATATAGGCCTACTGTTTTTGAAATCCATCCTATGGTCATTTTCCCAACAATGTCTAGCTATAGCACTCCCCTGAGAGTTAAGCTGTACTGCCCTTCTTTGTTCTTGGACTCTAGTCCTTATTCCCCTACCTGATTCCCCCACATATCTGTCTCCACAATTATTGCAATTGATTATGTATACCCCCGCTACATCATCTGTATTACTGTCTTCTCCTTCCAATTTATTTTTTACATACTTTGTTTTTTTACGGTATTATCAAAGGTCTATACAAATTTATATTGACTTTCTTTCATTTTTGAAGTGATTTGTTTCATTTAGGCATAAAGGGAGGCAACTATTTTCTTGTTTTCTTTATTCCATGTACTCTCTACATTCGCTCTGTAAGAAAGCTGACAAAGGGGCTAGTATTGTCATCATGAATAGTTCAGAATATAGGGTTAAAATGTACAGGCTACTAGATGATGAAACTACTTTTGCTAAAATAAAGAATCCTCCAACAATTCAAAAGCTTCAGAATACCTTTAATCAGAATGTGAAGAAAATAATCAGTAGACTAGGTAATGGGAAGGACATGCTATGCAATAAATTATTTCTCAAGTAAATTACCTGAACTTGCATATATATAATGGCAGCCCCACCAAAATACACAAGGAGGGCTCGCCCACTACGCCCTATTGTTTCTAGTAGGAAATCTCCTGACAAAAAACTTAGCAGTGTGGTTAGCTGGAGAACTAGGAATATACTTAGGTATATTTTCAGAATCCCATATTAAACATTCAGTAGATTTCATAGACAAAGTTAAGAAAAAGAATATAAAGGGACACATGGTTAGTTTTGATGTAGTAGCATTATTCACCATGTCCCCTCAGATAAAGTATTAGAATTCCTTCAGACTAAACATAATGAGGGTATTTTCAATCCAAACATCGAAAGAGGCGTCTTCCTTGAGTTGATTAAATTATTGTTGTCAGTGATACTTACTTCACGTTTGAGGGACAAGTTTACAAACAGAAATATGGAGAAGCTATGGGGTCCTCATTATCCTATACTCGCTAACATCTATATGGAATATTTCGAAACTAATCTAGTTCCTAATGTTACCCTTAAACGCCGACTGGACGTATTTTACGTCGAGATAAATTGTCTGTCGGGTGCCGACTGGACGTATTTTACGTCGACATACGAAAGTTTTTTTTAAAATTCGCGGAAAAATACTTATAGGCCCTACCAGCCTAAAAACTTTTGAATCACGCGCCTTGGGGAATGCTGGGAGTCGCGGATCAAGGCCTTGTTTTGTTTTGAAGCGTGACCCAGGTGCGCATGCGCGATATCCCTTCTTCTCGCTCCAGCCAGCATCAGTAGCGCACCATCCGAGAGCGATCTTTCGTGAAAAGCGTGTTTTTCTGGACTTGTGCGAGACTTTGAGCATTTGTATTGCTACAGGACATTCCTAGATATGTCTCAACGACGTGTTAACCGTGAAAGGCGCGTTTTACCCGTCGGAAGGGATCGTGTAAGGCGAGTTTTGGACCTGGATGCTGGCGAGGGGCCAAGCACCCAGCATGACCCCGCGCCTCAAGGCCGTTCTGTGCGGCCACGTGTGGCTGAAATGAAAGTGTTTTCGGGAACACATCGTATGCCTTTGGTTACCCCTAGGAAGCATGTGGGCGTCCTTAGGGGCATTCGTAGGCATTTGGAGGCCTCCAACCAAGGGACATAGACGAATATCTTTTGGAGCTTGATCGGAACATGTCGCAAGTCCTCATTTTGATGGCGGATGGTCATCGAGTGATGAGGACATCAGTCCCGATGAAAGTGAGGATGAATATTTGCCCCCAATGTCCGTCGAGGCTCACATCCCGAAAGTGAGCTCGAATTCAGTGCATACGAGGGGGAAGGGAATCTGAGGAGGAGGGGGAGGGTGGGGATAGGGCTCAAGTTTATCGCAGAGGACGATACAGAAAGGAGGCCTAAGTGAGGGGTGATGGGCCAACGGGGGGGGTTTTTGCATTTTCTCCCCTTTCCTGGGCTTTTTGTTTATATTTTCTTGGGTTAGTTTTTTTTTTCTTTTTTAATTCTTTATCTTACTTTCTTTGGGGGGGGTTCTAGTTTTTTGTATTTTTTTTTTTAGTTAACCTTAAGTGTGCCCATCGTGCCCGTTGGCGGTGCAGCGCCGCCCAAGGGTACGTAGAAGGTGAGGCTCGTCGCGCCAGCCAAAGGTGAAGGTCGGTCGGTGTCGGAGGGAGTGACATGGGTTGGGGTGGACGGGAGGACCCCAACCACTCCTAAACATGCACCCCTTCACCGGGAAAACCCCTGGGATTGACCGATACCAGTACCCCTGACTGTTTTGGGGTTCATCCAGCTTTTCCTGACGCGGGAATTGCTGGAATACCTGGTACACAAGACGGTGGACTACGCTCGGTACTGCCGGTATGAGCTGAAGACGACCTTGTCGTATTACTGGCGGGGTGCAACTCATTGACATGGCACATTTTTTGGGGCTCCACATTTGTTTTGGTTTGACACTGCTGTCGACGTCAGGCAATATTGGAGGAGAAATTATTTTTTTATGTATGCCCGAATGTGCCTGGCGTTATGTACCCGTGATATTTCCTGGCGATGGACAGGCACTTCAACGCCTTCACCGAAGGGCCATACCCCGGAATAACAGTGATCGCCTCATTTAGTGTGTACAGTGTTGGATTATATCCGTGAGCGGTGTAGTAATCTCGTGATTCCTGGAAGAACCTGTCTTTGGATGAGGGGATGATGCCTTACAAAGGACGTCTTAGTATAAAAGTGTATAACCCCAAGAAGCCAAGAAATATGGTGTGAAATTCTTTCTCATTACCGAGGCCAAACACTGGATACGTTGGGTGGACTTTTCAGTGTATACTGGGGTCTTCTCCACGCTGCGTGACACTGTATTCAACCTTGTGGGACGTTTCCGTAACCAGGGATATCACCTGTTTATGGATAATTATTATAACTCGGTATCCCTGGCCCAGGAACTGTATGAAGCAGGTGTTCACGTCAGTGGTACCCTTCGGTTGGTGCGTGGGGTCCCCGAATGTCCTCAAGAGGTTCGCTAGTCATCCGCAACACCTGGCAAGAGGAGAGACAGAGTGGCGGCGGAAGGGCGCTGTCTTCGTCATCTGTTGGAACGGTGTCCGACTTGTCCCCATGATTACGACGAGTCATGAACCCATCCAAGAAGAGATCGTACAGCAGAAGAAGACACGTCGACAGGGCCGAGTTTTGTGAGGAGTTTCGTACCGAGCGGCCTACTGTCATTGGGCACTACAACAGGCACATGGGAGGAGTTGATCTCTTTGATCAGCTCATCCAGTACTATCCCTTCGCCAGGAGAACCAGAAGGTGGACACAGAAGCTCCTCAAATACATCCTTCAGTTGGCCCTCCAAAATGCCTACATACTGTACTGTGGGTACCGCGTTGGTGACAATCTTCCGAGGTTGACCCACATAACAGTTCCTAGAGGTAGCCGGGAATGCCCTCATCAACTCGATCCCGATGAGTGGCCTTCCATAACTGACCCCCTGCCCCGAGCTGCAGATCTGCCCCTAGAGGAAAGGGCAGATAGGAGGGCCCAACTTCGCTCGACCTGCCGCCGCCCCTGCTGACGACGCCCCTGCTGACGACGCCCCTGCTGCCGCCGCCCCCTGCTGACGACGCCCTGCTGCCGCCGCCCCTGCTGACGAAGCCCCTCTTGCTGCCGGCCCCCCCATCACCGCTTCTCGTCGGGTAGTGAACCCTGCGTGTCGGCTGCAGCCAGTGGAACACATACTGGAGGCCTTAGAAGGGCGAAGGCAGAAACGGTGCCGGTGGGTGTGCCATATGAATGGCAGGAGGAGAGACACTCCGGTTTCTTCTGTCGTCTCTGCAAAGTTGCTCTTTGCAGGATAGGGGAGTGTGACCGAAAAGTACCACACTAAGGTCATGTATTGGAGCGCGCCCCCTAAACCGACAGCGGAGGGCGCACGGGGCCGCCGGGTCCATCAGCAGTAAGGGCGCGCGTCTCCCTCCTCCACCTGTACCTCGTCATGTCGAGTGGAAAAAAAATGCAAGACTCTTCAATGGAGGAGGGAGAAAACAAGAATAGAACGAAGAGTCAGGATTACAGAGTGAGTATTCTGCATTTATTTTATATTTAGTTTTATATTTATTACAATTTTTTATATATCTGAATGTGTGCATGATAAAATAATAATAAGACATTTCATTGTATGCGAAAAGAGAAGTGTCACCTGCATTCCTTTATTTATGTATTGGTACCAGAATCGAAGAATGTAATATATATATTTTACGTATAAAAAAAAATTATATATATATATATATATATATATATATATATATATATATATATATATATATATATATATATTATAAATATTTTTTTGGGGGGTAAGCAAATTACTTACAGTCTAGTAATATTCAATCATTTACCTTCACTTTAAAACAAATTGCAAGTCTCTAGAAACAATATCTCGATTTATGGTGAATATTTGAAAAAAATATTTTATTCCCTCCGCGCGCCGATTCTCGGCCGAAAATATCCGAAACGCGTAGGTCACATTCTCCTAATATTTGTGCCTTTTCATATCACGCTTATTTTATAGTTTTATATATGGAAATGTGTGCAAAAACATGCACAATATAACTATAAATATTGGAAGGTGTAGCATTTATAATTTTTTTTTTTAAATATTTGCATATAAAGTACGATAAGTACGAAAAAAACTACGATCGGTCAACTTTGACTCAACCGAAAAGGTCAAAAACGCTTTTATAACATAAAAATCTTACAGTCTAGTATTATTCAATCATTTATCGTTCATTTTAAAACAGATTGCAAGTCTCTAGAACAGTATCTCGATTTATGGTGAATTTTTGAAAAAAATATTTTTTTCCCTTCCGCGCGCCGATTCTCGGCCGAAAATCTCCTAAACGCGTAGGTCACATTCTCCTAATATTTGAGCCTTTTCATATTACGCTTTTTTTTAAAGGTTATATATGGAAATGTGCGCAAAACCATGCACAATATAACAAAAAATTTTGGAAGGTTGTAGCATTTATCATTTTTGAAATATTTGCATATAAAGTACGATAAGTACGAAAAAACTACGATCGGTCAACTTTGACTCAACCGAAAAGGTCAAAAAACGCTTTTATAACATAATAATCTTACAGTCTAGTAATATTCAATCATTTATCTTCATTTTAAAACATATTGCAAGTCTCTAGAACAGTATCTCGATTTATGGTGAATTTTTGAAAAAAATATTTTTTTCCCCTCCGCGCGACGATTCTCGGCCGAAAATCTCGGAAACGCGTAGGTCACATTCTCCTAATATTTGAGCCTTTTCATATTACGCTTTTTTTAAAGGTTTATATATGGAAATGTGCGCAAAAACATGCACAGTATAACAAAAAACAAATATTGGAAGGTTGTAGCATTTATCATTTTTTAAATATTTGCATATAAAGTACGATAAGTACGAAAAAAACTACGATCGGTCAACTTTGACTCAACCGAAAAGGTCAAAAAACGCATTTATAACATAAAAATCTTACAGTCTAGTAATATTCAATCATATATCTTCATTTTAAAACAAATTGCAAGTCTCTAGAACAGTATCTCGATTTATGGTGAATTTTTGAAAAAAATATTTTTTTCCCCTCCGCGCGCCGATTCTCGGCCGAAAATCTCCTAAACGCGTAGGTCACATTCTCCTAATATTTGAGCCTTTCATATTACGCTTTTTTTTAAAGGTTTATATAGGAAATGTGCGCAAAAACATGCACAATATAACAAAAAATATTGGAAGGTTGTAGCATTTCTCATTTTTGAAATATTTGCATATAAAAGTACGATAAGTCGAAAAAAACTACGATCGGTCAACTTTGACTCAACCGAAAAGGTCAAAAAACGCATTTATAACATAAAAATCTTACAGTCTAGTAATAGTTCAATCATTTATCTTGCAATTTAAAACATATTGCAAGTCTCTAGAACAGTATCTCGATTTATGGTGAATATTTGAAAAAAATATTTTTATTCCCTCCGCGCGCCGATTCTCGGCCGAAAATCTCGGAAACGCGTAGGTCACATTCTCCTAATATTTGTGCCTTTTCATATTACGCTTTTTTTAGAGGTTTATATATGGAAATGTGCGCAAAAACGTGCACAATATAACAAAAAATATTGGAAGGTTGTAGCATTTATCATTTTTGAAATATTTGCATATAAAGTACGATAAGTACGAAAAAAACTACGATCGGTCAACTTTGACTCAACCGAAAAGGTCAAAAAAACGCATTTATAACATAAAAATCTTACAGTCTAGTAATATTCAATCATTTATCTTCAATTTAAAACATATTGCAAGTCTCTAGAATAGTATCTCGATTTATGGTGAATATTTGAAAAAAATATTTTATTCCTCCGCGCGCCGATTCTCGGCCGAAAATCTCGGAAACGCGTAGGTCACATTCTCCTAATATTTGTGCCTTTTCATATTACGCTTTTTTTAGAGGTTTATATATGGAAATGTGCGCAAAAACGTGCACAATATAACAAAAAATATTGGAAGGTTGTAGCATTTATCATTTTTGAAATATTTGCATATAAAGTACGATAAGTACGAAAAAAAACTTACGCGATTCGGAGTCAACTTTGACTCAACCGAAATGGTAAAAAAACGCATTTGTAACATAAAAAATCTTACAGTAGTAGTAATATTCAATCATTTATCTTCAATTTAAAACATATTGCAAGTCTCTAGAACAATATCTCGATTTATGGTGAATATTTGAAAAAAATATTTTTATTCCGTCCGCGCGCCGATTCTCGGCCGAAAATCTCGGAAACGCGTAGGTCACATTCTCCTAATATTTGAGCCTTTTCATATTACGCTTTTTTTTAAAGGTTATATATGAAAATGTGCGCAAAAAACATGCACAATATAACAAAAATTATTGGAAGGTTGTTAGCAGTTTCTCATTTTTTTTATTTTATTTGCCATATAAAAAAAAACAAAAAAATTTTAACAAAAATTGCGACATTCGGTCAACTTTAACTCGTTCGAAATGGTCAAAAACTGCATTTGTAAGCTAAAACTCTTACAGTATCGTAATATTCAATCATTTTCCTTCATTTTGAAACAAATTGCAAGTCTCTATAACAATATTTCGATTTATGGTGAATTTTTAAAAAATTATTTTTTTACATCCGCGCGCTACGAATTCATGCATCATTTTGTGTATAATTTTCTCTGTGTTGCTTTTATCGTTTTACAATGTGTTATATATCAAAATGATCGCCAATTTAGTGCACATTACAACGAAAAAAAGTAACTTGTTACCTCTAACCGTTTTTGGCGCACACCGCCGGGAATTTGAATACAATTGATATATGAAATTTCGTTTTTGTGCGCTATCATATATCGCATTATTTATATATGATAATGATAATTTTTTTCATTTCTGATGGTTGCATACTAAACTTCAAGCAATGACAAAAAAAGGAGCCAAAAATGAACTCTTAATCTTGAAAACTAAGCGCGCTGTGATTTTTTGAAAAAAATATTTTTTCGCTTACGCGCTCACTCTCAAACCCCTCCGGCACACGGGAGTCATTTTTTTATTTACTGCTCCGGCGTTTAAGGGTTAATGTTCCAAACTTAAAACTGCAAGGATGGTGGAGATATGGTGGATGACATTTTTGCTATTCTGCAAAGGTGATGAAAATGAAATAGAAACTTTTCTAGATGAACTCAATAAGTTTGATAACAATACCCAGTTCACTTTAGAGAAAAGTAACAATAATAAACTGCCCTTTTTAGACATACTCACAGAAAGAAAAGAAACAAGATATGAATTCAGCACATATAGAAAGCCCACACATACAAACTCATATATTCATTTCTTCTCTTTTCACAGTCATGATATAAAAATAGGGGTTCTAACAGGTTTATTTCTTAGGGCAATGAGAACGTGTGACCCTTGCAAGATAGAACAAGAAATAAATTACATCGGTAAAAGCTTCGATGCATTAGCATACCCGGAATGGTTCAGAAAAAGGGCACTCAACAAAGCTAGAAACATTTTTTACAGAGCAAATGTAGAGTACATGGAATAAAGAAAACAAGAAAATAGTTGCCCTCCCTTTTATGCCTAAAATGAAACAAATCACTTCAAAAATGAAAGAAAGTCAATATAAATTTGTATATACCTTTGATAATACCGTAAAAAAACAAAGTATGTAAAAATAAATTGGAAGGAGAAGACAGAATACAGATGATGTAGCGGGGGTATACATAATCAATTGCAACAATTGTGGAGACAGATATGTGGGGGAATCAGGTAGGGGAATAAGAACTAGAGTTCCAAGAACAAACGAAGGGCAGTACCAGCTTTAACTCTCAGGGGAGTGCTATAGCTAGACATTGTTTGGGAAAATGACCATAGGTGGATTTCAAAAACAGTAGGCTTATATACAAAAGCAACAAAAATTAGTCACAGGAGGGTAGTAGAAGGTGCGCTTATCATAGAGATTAAAGTAATTGAAGGAAACAAAGGTTTTACCTCAGAAGATCCCATAAGCCGAGCTTTGATATCAAAAGATTGACCCTGCTGACCTGGAGATTAGGTTTCCTGCCCAACAGACTTTTGGTGACCACACCCTTACCACAAGGGTGAATCCCATTGACCATCAGCCCAGGATATCAGAGCGACAAGAGGGGATTGGCAACTCTCAAGAAAACCAGAACAGTCATCACATAAATGGACAGCTCAACGAGAAGAAGTTCCAGAAGACTGCTGGGCCTTGACCCAGGCTAACATCCCAAACATCTCTTGAGAATGGGCCACAGACAGGGCCTGAAAGTACTCGAGTGTGGAGTAAAACTAAATGTAAATACTTAGAAGTAAACAAGTTACAAAGATTATTATTATTATTATTATGTACGTGTCAGTGATATACAGAGAAGGCTTATTTAAATGTATCTGAACGAATAATCAGTAAATTTGAATTTTGGCCATGTATTTTTAATTTTAAGATTCAAACAGCGTTGTCATTTCTTTAGTAAACTGACATTGGGCGTGAAAGTATCTACCATACATAATGAATTTCCATGAATAATAATGCATTCCATTTCATAAATGTGAAATAGCTTGTTTGAAAGTTTTAACAACTTATTTTCATTGCTATAGCAAGCACACGGACTTTTCTTTAGACCAAACATAAGTGACCAAAAAGGAAAAAATTGAAACAAGATTCTTGTATAGTATAAGAACAAGATAGTAAGTTATGAATGCTAATGGCTGCGAATGATCAAAATGATTGACTTTAGGA